>NC_059425.1:3297654-3412654 GCF_021028975.2 Sphaerodactylus townsendi | reverse complement strand
GTGGGGGGGGGGGGGGGTGGGGGGGGGGGGGGGTGGGGGGGGGGGGGGGTGGGGGGGGGGGGGGGTGGGGGGGGGGGGGGGTGGGGGGGGGGGGGGGTGGGGGGGGGGGGGGGTGGGGGGGGGGGGGGGTGGGGGGGGGGGGGGGTGGGGGGGGGGGGGGGTGGGGGGGGGGGGGGGTGGGGGGGGGGGGGGGTGGGGGGGGGGGGGGGTGGGGGGGGGGGGGGGTGGGGGGGGGGGGGGGTGGGGGGGGGGGGGGGTGGGGGGGGGGGGGGGTGGGGGGGGGGGGGGGTGGGGGGGGGGGGGGGTGGGGGGGGGGGGGGGTGGGGGGGGGGGGGGGTGGGGGGGGGGGGGGGTGGGGGGGGGGGGGGGTGGGGGGGGGGGGGGGTGGGGGGGGGGGGGGGTGGGGGGGGGGGGGGGTGGGGGGGGGGGGGGGTGGGGGGGGGGGGGGGTGGGGGGGGGGGGGGGTGGGGGGGGGGGGGGGTGGGGGGGGGGGGGGGTGGGGGGGGGGGGGGGTGGGGGGGGGGGGGGGTGGGGGGGGGGGGGGGTGGGGGGGGGGGGGGGTGGGGGGGGGGGGGGGTGGGGGGGGGGGGGGGTGGGGGGGGGGGGGGGTGGGGGGGGGGGGGGGTGGGGGGGGGGGGGGGTGGGGGGGGGGGGGGGTGGGGGGGGGGGGGGGTGGGGGGGGGGGGGGGTGGGGGGGGGGGGGGGTGGGGGGGGGGGGGGGTGGGGGGGGGGGGGGGTGGGGGGGGGGGGGGGTGGGGGGGGGGGGGGGTGGGGGGGGGGGGGGGTGGGGGGGGGGGGGGGTGGGGGGGGGGGGGGGTGGGGGGGGGGGGGGGTGGGGGGGGGGGGGGGTGGGGGGGGGGGGGGGTGGGGGGGGGGGGGGGTGGGGGGGGGGGGGGGTGGGGGGGGGGGGGGGTGGGGGGGGGGGGGGGTGGGGGGGGGGGGGGGTGGGGGGGGGGGGGGGTGGGGGGGGGGGGGGGTGGGGGGGGGGGGGGGTGGGGGGGGGGGGGGGTGGGGGGGGGGGGGGGTGGGGGGGGGGGGGGGTGGGGGGGGGGGGGGGTGGGGGGGGGGGGGGGTGGGGGGGGGGGGGGGTGGGGGGGGGGGGGGGTGGGGGGGGGGGGGGGTGGGGGGGGGGGGGGGTGGGGGGGGGGGGGGGTGGGGGGGGGGGGGGGTGGGGGGGGGGGGGGGTGGGGGGGGGGGGGGGTGGGGGGGGGGGGGGGTGGGGGGGGGGGGGGGTGGGGGGGGGGGGGGGTGGGGGGGGGGGGGGGTGGGGGGGGGGGGGGGTGGGGGGGGGGGGGGGTGGGGGGGGGGGGGGGTGGGGGGGGGGGGGGGTGGGGGGGGGGGGGGGTGGGGGGGGGGGGGGGTGGGGGGGGGGGGGGGTGGGGGGGGGGGGGGGTGGGGGGGGGGGGGGGTGGGGGGGGGGGGGGGTGGGGGGGGGGGGGGGTGGGGGGGGGGGGGGGTGGGGGGGGGGGGGGGTGGGGGGGGGGGGGGGTGGGGGGGGGGGGGGGTGGGGGGGGGGGGGGGTGGGGGGGGGGGGGGGTGGGGGGGGGGGGGGGTGGGGGGGGGGGGGGGTGGGGGGGGGGGGGGGTGGGGGGGGGGGGGGGTGGGGGGGGGGGGGGGTGGGGGGGGGGGGGGGTGGGGGGGGGGGGGGGTGGGGGGGGGGGGGGGTGGGGGGGGGGGGGGGTGGGGGGGGGGGGGGGTGGGGGGGGGGGGGGGTGGGGGGGGGGGGGGGTGGGGGGGGGGGGGGGTGGGGGGGGGGGGGGGTGGGGGGGGGGGGGGGTGGGGGGGGGGGGGGGTGGGGGGGGGGGGGGGTGGGGGGGGGGGGGGGTGGGGGGGGGGGGGGGTGGGGGGGGGGGGGGGTGGGGGGGGGGGGGGGTGGGGGGGGGGGGGGGTGGGGGGGGGGGGGGGTGGGGGGGGGGGGGGGTGGGGGGGGGGGGGGGTGGGGGGGGGGGGGGGTGGGGGGGGGGGGGGGTGGGGGGGGGGGGGGGTGGGGGGGGGGGGGGGTGGGGGGGGGGGGGGGTGGGGGGGGGGGGGGGTGGGGGGGGGGGGGGGTGGGGGGGGGGGGGGGTGGGGGGGGGGGGGGGTGGGGGGGGGGGGGGGTGGGGGGGGGGGGGGGTGGGGGGGGGGGGGGGTGGGGGGGGGGGGGGGTGGGGGGGGGGGGGGGTGGGGGGGGGGGGGGGTGGGGGGGGGGGGGGGTGGGGGGGGGGGGGGGTGGGGGGGGGGGGGGGTGGGGGGGGGGGGGGGTGGGGGGGGGGGGGGGTGGGGGGGGGGGGGGGTGGGGGGGGGGGGGGGTGGGGGGGGGGGGGGGTGGGGGGGGGGGGGGGTGGGGGGGGGGGGGGGTGGGGGGGGGGGGGGGTGGGGGGGGGGGGGGGTGGGGGGGGGGGGGGGTGGGGGGGGGGGGGGGTGGGGGGGGGGGGGGGTGGGGGGGGGGGGGGGTGGGGGGGGGGGGGGGTGGGGGGGGGGGGGGGTGGGGGGGGGGGGGGGTGGGGGGGGGGGGGGGTGGGGGGGGGGGGGGGTGGGGGGGGGGGGGGGTGGGGGGGGGGGGGGGTGGGGGGGGGGGGGGGTGGGGGGGGGGGGGGGTGGGGGGGGGGGGGGGTGGGGGGGGGGGGGGGTGGGGGGGGGGGGGGGTGGGGGGGGGGGGGGGTGGGGGGGGGGGGGGGTGGGGGGGGGGGGGGGTGGGGGGGGGGGGGGGTGGGGGGGGGGGGGGGTGGGGGGGGGGGGGGGTGGGGGGGGGGGGGGGTGGGGGGGGGGGGGGGTGGGGGGGGGGGGGGGTGGGGGGGGGGGGGGGTGGGGGGGGGGGGGGGTGGGGGGGGGGGGGGGTGGGGGGGGGGGGGGGTGGGGGGGGGGGGGGGTGGGGGGGGGGGGGGGTGGGGGGGGGGGGGGGTGGGGGGGGGGGGGGGTGGGGGGGGGGGGGGGTGGGGGGGGGGGGGGGTGGGGGGGGGGGGGGGTGGGGGGGGGGGGGGGTGGGGGGGGGGGGGGGTGGGGGGGGGGGGGGGTGGGGGGGGGGGGGGGTGGGGGGGGGGGGGGGTGGGGGGGGGGGGGGGTGGGGGGGGGGGGGGGTGGGGGGGGGGGGGGGTGGGGGGGGGGGGGGGTGGGGGGGGGGGGGGGTGGGGGGGGGGGGGGGTGGGGGGGGGGGGGGGTGGGGGGGGGGGGGGGTGGGGGGGGGGGGGGGTGGGGGGGGGGGGGGGTGGGGGGGGGGGGGGGTGGGGGGGGGGGGGGGTGGGGGGGGGGGGGGGTGGGGGGGGGGGGGGGTGGGGGGGGGGGGGGGTGGGGGGGGGGGGGGGTGGGGGGGGGGGGGGGTGGGGGGGGGGGGGGGTGGGGGGGGGGGGGGGTGGGGGGGGGGGGGGGTGGGGGGGGGGGGGGGTGGGGGGGGGGGGGGGTGGGGGGGGGGGGGGGTGGGGGGGGGGGGGGGTGGGGGGGGGGGGGGGTGGGGGGGGGGGGGGGTGGGGGGGGGGGGGGGTGGGGGGGGGGGGGGGTGGGGGGGGGGGGGGGTGGGGGGGGGGGGGGGTGGGGGGGGGGGGGGGTGGGGGGGGGGGGGGGTGGGGGGGGGGGGGGGTGGGGGGGGGGGGGGGTGGGGGGGGGGGGGGGTGGGGGGGGGGGGGGGTGGGGGGGGGGGGGGGTGGGGGGGGGGGGGGGTGGGGGGGGGGGGGGGTGGGGGGGGGGGGGGGTGGGGGGGGGGGGGGGTGGGGGGGGGGGGGGGTGGGGGGGGGGGGGGGTGGGGGGGGGGGGGGGTGGGGGGGGGGGGGGGTGGGGGGGGGGGGGGGTGGGGGGGGGGGGGGGTGGGGGGGGGGGGGGGTGGGGGGGGGGGGGGGTGGGGGGGGGGGGGGGTGGGGGGGGGGGGGGGTGGGGGGGGGGGGGGGTGGGGGGGGGGGGGGGTGGGGGGGGGGGGGGGTGGGGGGGGGGGGGGGTGGGGGGGGGGGGGGGTGGGGGGGGGGGGGGGTGGGGGGGGGGGGGGGTGGGGGGGGGGGGGGGTGGGGGGGGGGGGGGGTGGGGGGGGGGGGGGGTGGGGGGGGGGGGGGGTGGGGGGGGGGGGGGGTGGGGGGGGGGGGGGGTGGGGGGGGGGGGGGGTGGGGGGGGGGGGGGGTGGGGGGGGGGGGGGGTGGGGGGGGGGGGGGGTGGGGGGGGGGGGGGGTGGGGGGGGGGGGGGGTGGGGGGGGGGGGGGGTGGGGGGGGGGGGGGGTGGGGGGGGGGGGGGGTGGGGGGGGGGGGGGGTGGGGGGGGGGGGGGGTGGGGGGGGGGGGGGGTGGGGGGGGGGGGGGGTGGGGGGGGGGGGGGGTGGGGGGGGGGGGGGGTGGGGGGGGGGGGGGGTGGGGGGGGGGGGGGGTGGGGGGGGGGGGGGGTGGGGGGGGGGGGGGGTGGGGGGGGGGGGGGGTGGGGGGGGGGGGGGGTGGGGGGGGGGGGGGGTGGGGGGGGGGGGGGGTGGGGGGGGGGGGGGGTGGGGGGGGGGGGGGGTGGGGGGGGGGGGGGGTGGGGGGGGGGGGGGGTGGGGGGGGGGGGGGGTGGGGGGGGGGGGGGGTGGGGGGGGGGGGGGGTGGGGGGGGGGGGGGGTGGGGGGGGGGGGGGGTGGGGGGGGGGGGGGGTGGGGGGGGGGGGGGGTGGGGGGGGGGGGGGGTGGGGGGGGGGGGGGGTGGGGGGGGGGGGGGGTGGGGGGGGGGGGGGGTGGGGGGGGGGGGGGGTGGGGGGGGGGGGGGGTGGGGGGGGGGGGGGGTGGGGGGGGGGGGGGGTGGGGGGGGGGGGGGGTGGGGGGGGGGGGGGGTGGGGGGGGGGGGGGGTGGGGGGGGGGGGGGGTGGGGGGGGGGGGGGGTGGGGGGGGGGGGGGGTGGGGGGGGGGGGGGGTGGGGGGGGGGGGGGGTGGGGGGGGGGGGGGGTGGGGGGGGGGGGGGGTGGGGGGGGGGGGGGGTGGGGGGGGGGGGGGGTGGGGGGGGGGGGGGGTGGGGGGGGGGGGGGGTGGGGGGGGGGGGGGGTGGGGGGGGGGGGGGGTGGGGGGGGGGGGGGGTGGGGGGGGGGGGGGGTGGGGGGGGGGGGGGGTGGGGGGGGGGGGGGGTGGGGGGGGGGGGGGGTGGGGGGGGGGGGGGGTGGGGGGGGGGGGGGGTGGGGGGGGGGGGGGGTGGGGGGGGGGGGGGGTGGGGGGGGGGGGGGGTGGGGGGGGGGGGGGGTGGGGGGGGGGGGGGGTGGGGGGGGGGGGGGGTGGGGGGGGGGGGGGGTGGGGGGGGGGGGGGGTGGGGGGGGGGGGGGGTGGGGGGGGGGGGGGGTGGGGGGGGGGGGGGGTGGGGGGGGGGGGGGGTGGGGGGGGGGGGGGGTGGGGGGGGGGGGGGGTGGGGGGGGGGGGGGGTGGGGGGGGGGGGGGGTGGGGGGGGGGGGGGGTGGGGGGGGGGGGGGGTGGGGGGGGGGGGGGGTGGGGGGGGGGGGGGGTGGGGGGGGGGGGGGGTGGGGGGGGGGGGGGGTGGGGGGGGGGGGGGGTGGGGGGGGGGGGGGGTGGGGGGGGGGGGGGGTGGGGGGGGGGGGGGGTGGGGGGGGGGGGGGGTGGGGGGGGGGGGGGGTGGGGGGGGGGGGGGGTGGGGGGGGGGGGGGGTGGGGGGGGGGGGGGGTGGGGGGGGGGGGGGGTGGGGGGGGGGGGGGGTGGGGGGGGGGGGGGGTGGGGGGGGGGGGGGGTGGGGGGGGGGGGGGGTGGGGGGGGGGGGGGGTGGGGGGGGGGGGGGGTGGGGGGGGGGGGGGGTGGGGGGGGGGGGGGGTGGGGGGGGGGGGGGGTGGGGGGGGGGGGGGGTGGGGGGGGGGGGGGGTGGGGGGGGGGGGGGGTGGGGGGGGGGGGGGGTGGGGGGGGGGGGGGGTGGGGGGGGGGGGGGGTGGGGGGGGGGGGGGGTGGGGGGGGGGGGGGGTGGGGGGGGGGGGGGGTGGGGGGGGGGGGGGGTGGGGGGGGGGGGGGGTGGGGGGGGGGGGGGGTGGGGGGGGGGGGGGGTGGGGGGGGGGGGGGGTGGGGGGGGGGGGGGGTGGGGGGGGGGGGGGGTGGGGGGGGGGGGGGGTGGGGGGGGGGGGGGGTGGGGGGGGGGGGGGGTGGGGGGGGGGGGGGGTGGGGGGGGGGGGGGGTGGGGGGGGGGGGGGGTGGGGGGGGGGGGGGGTGGGGGGGGGGGGGGGTGGGGGGGGGGGGGGGTGGGGGGGGGGGGGGGTGGGGGGGGGGGGGGGTGGGGGGGGGGGGGGGTGGGGGGGGGGGGGGGTGGGGGGGGGGGGGGGTGGGGGGGGGGGGGGGTGGGGGGGGGGGGGGGTGGGGGGGGGGGGGGGTGGGGGGGGGGGGGGGTGGGGGGGGGGGGGGGTGGGGGGGGGGGGGGGTGGGGGGGGGGGGGGGTGGGGGGGGGGGGGGGTGGGGGGGGGGGGGGGTGGGGGGGGGGGGGGGTGGGGGGGGGGGGGGGTGGGGGGGGGGGGGGGTGGGGGGGGGGGGGGGTGGGGGGGGGGGGGGGTGGGGGGGGGGGGGGGTGGGGGGGGGGGGGGGTGGGGGGGGGGGGGGGTGGGGGGGGGGGGGGGTGGGGGGGGGGGGGGGTGGGGGGGGGGGGGGGTGGGGGGGGGGGGGGGTGGGGGGGGGGGGGGGTGGGGGGGGGGGGGGGTGGGGGGGGGGGGGGGTGGGGGGGGGGGGGGGTGGGGGGGGGGGGGGGTGGGGGGGGGGGGGGGTGGGGGGGGGGGGGGGTGGGGGGGGGGGGGGGTGGGGGGGGGGGGGGGTGGGGGGGGGGGGGGGTGGGGGGGGGGGGGGGTGGGGGGGGGGGGGGGTGGGGGGGGGGGGGGGTGGGGGGGGGGGGGGGGGGGGGGGGGGGGGGGCGGGGGGGGGGGGGGGTGGGGGGGGGGGGGGATGGGGGGGGGGGGGGGGGGGGGGGGGGGGGGGGGGGGGGGGGGGGGGGTGGGGGGGGGGGGGGGTGGGGGGGGGGGGGGGTGGGGGGGTGGGGGGGGGGGGGGGGGGGTGGGGCGGGGGGGGGGTGGGGGGGGGGGGGGGCGGGGGGGGGGGGGGGGGGGGGGGGGGGGGGGGGGGGGGGGGGGGGGGGGGGGGGGGGGGGGGGGCGTCCAGCATTCTAACCTAAAAATTCCCTCCCCCTTCCAAAAGGGAGGAATGGCAAGTCTGAGATGACAGCTGGCCCAGATGTCAGGGCCCGGCCCAAGTATCAGGGCCGGGCCAGGGGCAGGGGCACCATCAACGGCTGAGTCCTCCAAAGGCCCGGCGGAACAGCTCCGTCTTACAGGCCCTGCGGAACTCGCCAAGGTCCCGCAGGGCCCGGACAGCTGGAGGAAGAGCGTTCCACCAGGCCGGGGCCAGAGCCGTGAAGGCTCTGGCCCGTGTGGAGGCCAGCCGTATCATCGAGGGGCCAGGGACCACCAGTAGATTGGCCTCCACCGATCGGAGAGGCCGTGCAGGGACGTATGGGGTGATGCGGTCTCGAAGATACGATGGTCCCAAGGCCTTAAAGGTCAATACCAGCACCTTGAAGATGATCCGGAATTCCACCGGGAGCCAGTGCAGCTGGCACAGTATAGGTTGAATATGTAGCCAGGTGGCACTACCTGCAAGCAGGCGTGCCGCTGCATGCTGGACCAGTTTTAATCTCCGGATCAAATGCAAGGGAAGGCCCGCGTAGAGCGAGTTACAATAGTCCAATCTGGAGAGGGAAGTCCGACACAGTGTGTAACACCTCTGTGATACACCTCTGAAGATGCCAGCCACAGATGCAGGCAAAACGTTAGGAACAAGATCCACCAGACCACGGCCACTCAGAATGGAAAACCCACCAGAACAAGGTGTTTATTGATGGCTGAATCCATAATTAGTTATTGATTTAACTGCCTATCTAAATAAATGTCACGTGGATGAAAAGCCAATGGCACTGGTCTGTATCGTGTGGAAGGAATGGTTGAAGGACCTGTCAATCAGCCATGACCCAGTGGAAAAAATGGATAAGCAATACCTCTGAAAATTGGCCCTGTGTTCCCAGCCAGTCGATGTGAGCCAAACTGGCAGGTTTTTGAGCATCTGTAGTTGTGAAAGTGTTACCCAAATTAGTCTGGTCTGTTCCCTTTTAGTTTGGAGAATTACTGGAAAACAGATTTTGCAGTGTGCGGGGATGCTATGCTGGTGTTTCACAGAGATCTTTGCCCTTAAAAATCTACACCAAACCAGAATTTAAGGAGGTTTACAATTTTTATTAGAGTCAAAAACAATAAAATTGCACACACAATTCCACAAAACACAAGCACACAGAGTTTCAAGGAACCTAGGAAGTAGAGAGAGGGAAAGAATGGATGAGAATAGAAAAGGGTATTGAGGGAAGGGTGATATTTACCAATCTAGAAGAGGGCCAAGGAAGCAGGATCCAGCGCCACCACTGTTCGCAGGAAAATGAAGTTGGGCACAATGGAGTAATATTCAAGGTTGAAGCAAGATCCAAAGGCAAATTGCCATCAGTAAGGAGGTCAAGTTATATGAAAAATTAACCCTCTGGCAATGATAAGATGTCAATGTATTGCTGGTGAAAGAGACCTGACCCTCAGTTTTCAACTGGTAAGGTCTCCCCATCGTCCACCATTTGTCAGGGGGCACCCAGAAACCTTACTTCCAAAATTTCAGCACGAAGGAGAAGAGGGGGAAGGATCTACCGCCCCTCACTGAGGCTTGCAGTTTTCCATCTTGGCAGGGCCTTGATTCCATCTTGGGCCCTGCCTCTCCCCTCCCAGCCTTTTTGACCGGGCACCTGTCTTTAATTTTGCTTGCTCTTAACTTTGTTATTTAAATTTTAAGAAATTGCTGCTGTGGAAATTTGTTTTGATGTGGTTAGTTTTAGTTATGTATTTTGTGTGCTGTTATTGGAACAGCTGTATTGTGAGCCGCCTCGAGCCCTTTGGGGGTGAGGCGGCCTATAAATCTAATTAATAACAATAACAACAACAACAACAACAACAACAACGACGATGATGATGATGATGATGATGATGATGATGATGATGTTGTTTCTCCTCCTCCTTTCAGCTGTGTCTCTCCTGCACAGCCTGAAGGAAACCCAGTAACCTGCTTACTGGCCTGCTCCTACAGGCTGCATATATTCAAGAATTCTCTTGAGACTTCAAGGGAATTCTTGAATATGTACAGACTTTTGAGCTCCCAGAAGACTCTCAGACTGTGCTTGTAGTTTCTTTCCCCCTCCCATTGCTCTGGCTGGGCTAAATTACTGGAAGCTGTTAGTAGTGATTGAAGTAGGGCCTTCAAAGGCTGTATTGTTGCTGTTGCACCGTGCTTCCTGGTTGCTGGTCATCCCGATGGGCTTGAGAGCTGTTGGCCATGGTTGAAAATTGTGTTGCTGCTCTTGCAGTATTCCACTGGATTGTCACTATCCTGATGGGCTTCCGTATCGATGGCAAGGGAATGTTTTGTCACTCTTGGGTTGGTCTGAGGGCAGCTCTGACAATGGGTACAGGTTTGCTGCCCGAGTGCGCACTCCCCTCAAAAGTGGTATTTTCAGATTTGGGTATAATAGAGCTGAAACTCTGTAGTAAATCTGAATTTTTCAAGTAAATCTCTATGGCCCCTTCCGCACACGCAAAATAATGCGTTTTCAAACCACTTTCACAACTGTTTGCAAGTGGATTTTGCCATTCCGCACAGCTTCAAAGAGCACTGAAAGCAGTTTGAAAGTGCATTATTCTGCATGTGTGGAATGAGCCAATATCTATACTGGGTGCCCCCCCCCCCAGCATTCCCCCTGGATATCCAAAAAATATTGACTTCATTTTACTGTATGGAGAAACTCTGTGGGACTCTCAGAGTTATTTTTAAGACAGAAGCACACAATTTACAGCGTAGTTGTTGGTAATTCTCCTTTGAAAAACCCCCAAGTTTGGTAAAAATTGGGTCAGATTGCACAATTTCGTTGTCCTCCATTTTTCCTTTATTTGAGAGCCTATAAAATTGGGCCCCGACCCAATTTTTACCAAACCCGGGGGCTCTTGTAAGGAGAATCACCAGCAGCTACATTGTAAATGTGGTTCCTCGACCATAAAAATATCCCAATCCCGTGGTCATGGAAAGATTTCCCGAAGACTATAATGGTGTGAAGAGATTTAAAGGCTCCCAATGAAGCCTATGGAAAATCTCAAACCCCACCCCACCCCCTAAATTTGGCTTTTCTCAGTTTCTGTTGAAGAGCACATTTTTGACTGAAAAAAAGCCCCCCAAAGCATTTTTTTGGCTTTGTTTGCGATTGATTTTGAATTTTTTTTCATTGTGCAGTACATAGTTTGATTGAATGTTGCCCTATTGGTAATCATGCCAATAGGGCTGATCTACATTGTTCACAGTTACAGAATGTCTGGCCAGTATTATTATGCCTTCATCACTGATTGGTCAAAGTGGTATTTCTGAGCCTGAGAAGTTAATGCCTACTCTGAGGCCACCTAGTGGATTCACAGAGAAGAAAGGATTTTCTGGCAGACTCTTGAACTCAGTGTCACCATGAACACACATGAAGTTGCCTTATATTGAATCAGGTTATCAGTCCTTCAAGGTCACTATTATATACTCAGACTGGTACAGTGGCGTAATGCCCATTGGGAAAGGTGGGCAGCATCCCAGGGCATCACCTTGTGGGGGGCACCAAAACTGCAGGGTTCGTTTTGGGGTATTTTTAGTGGTTTTTGGTTTTTGGCCTGCAAGGGGCGCATTTTTTAGTCTAGTGGCACCAAAATGTCAGCATATAATCAGGATACTGTCCTTATTCTGTCCCCCAAGTTTGGTGCAGTTTGGTTTAGGGAGTCCAAAGTTATGGACTCCCAAAGGGGGTGCCCCATCCCCCATTGTTTCCAATGGGAGCTAATAGGAGATGGTGGCGACACTTTTGAGGATCCATAACTTTGGCCCCCCTGAACCAAACTGCACCAAACCTGGGGATTATCATTAGGGCAGTCTCCTGATGAGACCCTGAAAATTTTGAGACTGTGCCTTTAGAAATGTGCCCCCCACAGCCTGCAACCCCCATTGACCGCAATGGAGAAAACTCAATGCAGAACAAAGATTCTTGGGCAAATTTCTGGGATGTTCCTGCAGGGGGTGCATTTTTGGATGTATCGGCAACAAAATTTCAGGGTATCGTCTGGAGACTGTCCTGATGGCAACCCCCAAACTTGGTGCAGTTTGGTTCAGGGGGGCCAAAGTTATGGACCCTCAAAAGGGTAGCCCTTTGATCGATCTCATGTTGGGGCTTTGTAGCCCTTTGAGGGTCCATAACTTTGCCCCCCCTGAACCAAACTGCACCAAACTTGGGGAGTAGCATAAGAACAGTCTCGTGATGACACGCTGAAAGTTTGGTGGCGATATGTCTAAAAATGCACCCCTTGCAGGCACCAATGACCTGGTGCAAAAACATTTTTGGTCGTGGTGGGGTGGCCGCCCATGGGGGGGGCATCCAACTCAGGTTTTGCCCAGGGCTCCAGTTTGCCTCATTATGCCCCTGGACTGGTAGTTACTCTCCTTTTAATGGAAGATGCCAGGGATCGAACTTGGGACCTTCTACATGCAAGGTAGAGGCTGTACCATTGAGCCACAGCCCCTACTCAGACTGGCACCAGCTCTTCACGGTCTTGGGCACAGGTCTTTCAAAATCATCTACTGCCTGGCCCCTTTAATTGGAGATGTCCGGGAATGAATTTGGGACCTTCCATTGCATGGATGATCTATACATCTTCATAATAGATGTTGGCGGGTTTAAGGAGTTGGTGGAGGGGAATCAAGATTTAAAAACCACAAACCTGACATGGATGCCTTAAACTGTCCTGTGGGTCCTTACAGCCGCCGAATGTTGATGCAAAGC
The DNA here is from genome assembly GCF_021028975.2 of Sphaerodactylus townsendi. Classification (NCBI taxonomy): domain Eukaryota; kingdom Metazoa; phylum Chordata; class Lepidosauria; order Squamata; family Sphaerodactylidae; genus Sphaerodactylus; species Sphaerodactylus townsendi. The sequence goes on along the minus strand of NC_059425.1, from coordinate 3,400,826 downwards.
TGAAAGCCAGTATGTTGTTCTTGGATCAAAAAGACGTGATCATAGTCCTGAGATCCTCATTTTAATTTCTATATGTCAACTTCAAGGCCAACAGAAATTAACATTACCAGACTCTAACTGTCTAGTCCAGTGATGGCGGACCTTTTCGAGACCGAGTGCCCAAATTGCGACCCAAAACCCACTTATTTATCGCAAAGTGCCAACACGGCAATTTAACCTGAATACTGAGGTTTTAGTTTAGGAAAACCGGTTGGCTCCGAGGTGTGTGCTACTCGTGAGTAAGCTTGGTGGTAGTCAGTGGCTTTGCTTTCAATCAACCATGCAATGGGTGAATCACGACCCTAGGAGGGTTTACTCAGAAGCAAGCCCCATTGCCAGCAACCAAGCTTACTCCCAGGTAAAGGATCACGCTTTAGTTCTTCGCATGAGAACCAGTGGGGTTTAACAGCATTTAACAGGGTTACCTATACTGCTTCCCCAAAACTAGATCTTAGGTTTGATGCTAATAATCGAGCCCAGTGGCCCAGGCCAGCCTAGATGTGTGTGGGGGGGGGGGCGACTCTATTTGTGCATGCCCACAGAGAAGGCTCTGATTGCCACCTCTGGCACCCGTGCCATAGGTTCGCCACCACTGATCTAGTCCTTTGGGACAATTTTTGACACTGCAAAGGAATTGTATCTCTGAAAGACAGGGGACCTGGATTGTTTCCTGCAAATATAGGATATGAAAGCAAAAAAGGACCACAGACACAAACACACTCAGAAGCATGGAGATGATTCCCTCACCCCGTGAAGTTCTAGCAGATTGCCAACTGGATTTGACTATTCCGTCCAAGTCCACAATCAAAACCAGGGAGAGTCGATGGCGAAATATTGTGTCAGGAACTGCACCTGCCGATTGAGGGGCATTCCTAGCTTCATGATTTTGTAATGATTTATATTGACAGGGATGGCATCTGAGTGATGGAGGCGTGCTTTCACTTCAGGGAATTGTTGCAAGATATATGTAAACAGCCAGTGGTGGGATCCAAATATTTTAGTAACAGGTTCCCATGGTGGTGGGATTCAAACAGTGGCGTAGTGCCAATGGGGCTGGGCAGGGCACGGCGGGGGCGTGGCCGGGCATTCCGGGGGCGGGGCATTAATAATTTCTCTGTTACTGTAAAAAACTCTTACTGGAAAAAAAACGTTCCTCATTTCCAGCTGGTATCTTTCTGTCCATAATTTAAACTCATTATAGCAAGTCCTATCGTCTACTGCCAACAGAAACAACTATTTCTCCTCAAATTGACTGCCTGTCAAATACTTAATACTTTCAAATATTTAATTTTGTTTCTAGAAATCAAAAGAAGGATACTTTCCTTAAACAAGGAACTTTACCCTATTTCTAAAACATGTTTTTAAAACAGCCCAACAGGGAGAATTATCCCGTTTTCTACCTTTGCTAACCAGCCACATAGGAAACAACAGGACTTTATGATTTTTGGACCTAATGGGATTTCTAACGGAAAAGCAGACCCAATTAGTAACCCCCTCTCGGCACACACAAATAATTAGTAACCCACTCTCGGGAACTGGTGAGAACCTGCTGGATCCCACCTCTGTAACCAGCCTGTTGTATGTAATAGAACTTTCCTTTCTCTTGATCTTTATGGCTTCATACATTTGTAGATAAGCAAACTGACCCTGACGGGTTAGGGGGAAACAGGATGAGTTTGTGACCCTGTGGGGGGTGAACAAGCCAGATTGTTGTATCTTTCCCTATCACTAACCTTGGTGCGCATAAGCTCCAAAATAAGTCTTTTCACACATTCCTTGGGAAAACGGGAGGGGGAACTCTCTGTAAATAAAGGGGCTAGAAAAAACCAAGTCTGGCAGAGCTGGCTTTCTCAAGTACTTCCTTGCCTTTCAATAAACTGAGTACTTCCTTGCCTTTCAATAAACACTACTGATCAAGAATCCAGAGTCTGTTTATTGGCCATAGGTCCAGAGACCTAACACATAGGCATTGATTCCTCTTATACTGTTTTTTTCCTCCTTTAAAACGAGGGATTTCTCTTCCATCTCTCTTTCCAGAGAATCAATGCAGCATTTTTATCTCTTGCAGTTAAGTTACATGCCACAAGGTGGCACCATAGCAGAGTGGAAGTTTTAGGATATTGACATCCTCAATGGAGCAATATGGTAAAATTTTGCCGAATCTCGTTTCCAGCCTTTCAGCTATTTAAATTTCTCTTTGTTCAAAATAAAGTTGATAAGAAACTCCCAAATACTGAACAAAAGATGGAGAAAACAGATTTTGGGGGTTTAGCGAGGAATTTGGCGAAGATAATTTTTTTTTTAACAATGCTGTTGCCTTCCAGTGACCAATGAGAAGAACTTGAGTCAAACTGGTGGATGTTTTATACCTACAGAAAACAACTGGGAGATGTCATTTAGAGATTCGGAGTGAAATGGTACCAGTTCACCAGATATCTCTTTTCAGTCAAACTGTAAACTGAAGTGCCAACTGAACTGACTTTATGGAAGCCAACAGAGACTGTTTCAAGAGAAGAGGAGTTTGGATTTATATCGCATCTTTAGATCCCACTCTGTAAGGAGACTCAAGGTGGCTTATAAGCTCCTTTCCCTTCCTCGCCCCACAACAGACACCTTGTGAGGTAGGTGGAATGAGAGAGTTCTGAGAGAACTGTGACTGGCCCAAGGTCACCCAGCAGGAATGTAGGAGTGCGGAAACACATCTGGTTCACCAGATAAGCCTCTGCCACTCAGGTGGAGGAGTGGGGAATCAAACTCAGTTCTCCGGATTAGAGTCCACCTGCTCTTAACCACTATACCACGCTGACTCACAAGAGAAAGAGAACTGCAATACTAGTGCACATAACTTGGTGACATTCATTTTAGATTTCTGCAATGCGTTGTATGTAGTGTCATTTTTAAAGATGTGGCAGAAACCTCAGTTAATGGAAAAAAATAGAGATGAGGGTGTTAAGCAAAATATTTCCCAATGAACATCACGCTACCCACCCCACCCCTACCTTACTAACTCCCAATCAGTTTTGTGATCCATTCTAAGTGCTGGTTTTTATCTTAATGGCTTGGATGTAACAAACTTGAAGGATTGATTCCCCCCATTTGTTTCAATATCCAGAATCGTTGGTTAGCTGGGGGTGGGGGGCACTGTTGGGGGAACCTGTCCTTCAGGAGTCTGGATATACTAAGCAATTGCAAATGCTTTCATAGGCAGATTTTGACTGATTCTGCGCTGTCCAAACATAAAACCTTGAGGTCGTTTTCAAACGTGTTCTTGGGAGGATGTTCCCACAGAACTTGCTCTCCAAATGCTTTTAACACTTTGTATTTGCCAGAACCCAAGTCATCAAATTAGCAACTCCCCCCCCCCTTTAACCTGGGTTTCAAACACTTCCTGCTTTCCTGTGCAAACCAAAGCAGGAAATGTTCAGTTTTTACCTGCTTCCATCTGCCATTATGGTGGATTCCACAGATGGCTGCCATTGAAGTGAATTCTCTAATAGGCGGCCACCATGCTGTGCTGGTAGGTGGGTGGAAGGAATTCTCAGGTGTGGCAGATTCTTGGAAAGTGGATTCTTAGGGAGTGGATTATTGGTGGGGGGAGTTTCTTGGCAGTGCAGTTTGCAGGAAATACAATGTTTTCTGTGCGAATCATGCTGCCTCCTGCCTCCGGGATCCCAGCAGGGAACTGAAACAGGTGACATAGGCCCCTTCCGCACATGCAGAATAATGCACTTCCAATCCACTTTCAATGTACTTTGCAGCTTGATTTTACTGTGTGAAACAGCAAAATCCACTTGCAAACAAATGTGAAAGTGGATTAAAAGTGCATTATTCTGCATGTGTGGAAGGGGCCATAATTGAGAGAGTGGTGTTGAGAGAGTGGTGTTGGAGGGCCATAATTGAGAGAGTGGTAATTGAGAGAGTGGTGTTGGAGCAGCTTCAAGGTTTTCTGGATGACGCATCGGCTTTTGACCCCTTCCAGTCCGGCTTCCGTGCTGGGCATGGGACGGAGACTGTTCTCGTCGCCGTCACAGACACACTCCGTATTCAGCTTGACCGAGGTGGATCGGCGCTGCTGGTGTTGTTAGATCTCACCGCAGCGTTTGATGTGGTCGACCACGACCTTTTGACCCACCGCCTGGCTGCCTCTGGAGTGCAAGGCACTGTCCTTCAATGGATTTTCTCGTTTCTCCGGGGCCGGAGTCAGCAAGTGAGGTGCGGGGATCAAGCCTCCCGGAAGTGCCCGCTTTTATGCGGTGTACCCCAGGGGGCACTATTATCCCCGCTGCTATTTAATATCTATATGCGGCCCCTTGCTCAGCTGGTACGGAGTTTCGGGCTGATCTGTCATCAGTACGCTGATGACACACAGCTCGTTCTGTTGATGGAGGGGGGAGCAACCGCCGCCCCTGTGGCTCTACAGCACTGTTTGGAGGCGGTCGCTGGTTGGTTGCGGCAGAGCAGGTTAAAACTGAATCCATCGAAGACGGAGATCCTCTGGCTCGGCCGCGAAGGGCGGGAGGGTCTTTTCAGCCGCCGGTGTGGGGGGGGGTCACTTTGGCTCCAACCTCTCTGATTACCGCAGCCTGGGGGTCCACCTGGATTTGTCTCTGTCAATGGAGACCCAGGTGGCCCATACAACTCGGGCTGCTTTTTTCCACCTTCATCAGGCCCGACGGCTGGCACCCTTCCTCTCCCAAGCGGACCTAGCCACTGTGATCCACGCAACGGTCATCTCCAGATTAGACTATTGTAACTCGCTCTACATGGGCCTTCCCTTGCGTTTGATCCGGAGGCTAAAACTGGTCCAGCATGCAGCGGCGCTCCTGCTCGCAGGTAGTGCCACCTGGGCACATATCCAGCCTATATTGCGCCAGCTGCACTGGCTCCCAGTGGAATTCCGGATCATCTTCAAGGTGCTGGTACTGACCTTTAAGGCCTTACGCGGCCTGGGACCATCGTATCTTCGAGACCGCATCACCCCATACGTCCCTGCACGGCCTCTTCGATCAGCGGAGGCCAACCTACTGGTGGTCCCTGGCCCCTCGATGATACGGCTGGCCTCCACACGGGCCAGAGCCTTTACGGCTCTGGCCCCGGCCTGGTGGAACGCTCTTCCTCCAGCTGTCCGGGATTCCTCGCGGGACCTTATCGAGGATTCTCGCAGGGGCCTGTAAGAGGGAGCTGTTCCGCCGGGCCGTTGGAGGGACCGGCCGGTGATGAATTGCCCCTTCCGGCCCTGACACCTGGACCAACTGTCATCTTAGACTCACCACTCCCCCCTTTTGGAAGGGGAGGGAATTTTTAGAATTGGAGACGATAGGCGTTTAGGCAGCGCCATTTATTTATTGTAATGGTATGCCATTTATCAGAAATGTTTTTTATGGTGTATTTCGCTGCTTTTAAATGTTTTAACTGCTTATATTGTCTTCTCCTATGTTGTACACCGCCCAGAGCCCTTCGGGGATGGGGCGGTATAGAAGCTAAACAAACAAACAAACAAAAAAACAAACAAACAAACCCATGTTGCCTGTGCAGAATCAGCCTTTCACGCTTGCGGTCAGCAGTGTATCTTCTCCCTCTGGGAGATATGGTTGGCACTGTCTCTTTGGCCCCTGGGAGAGCCAGCATAGGGTAGTGGTTAAGACCAGGTGGATTCTAATCTGGAGAACCAGTGTATTGTCGAAGGCTTTCATGGCTGGATTCAACTGGTTGTGGTGGGTTTTCCAGGCTGTGTGGCCATGGTCTGGTGGGTCTGGTTACACAGTGTGTAACAGACTTCCCTCTGTGATACACCTCTGAAGACGCCAGCCACAGATGCAGGCAAAACGTTAGGAACCAGATCCACCAGACCACGGCCACACAGCCCGGGAAACCCACCACAACCAACTGGAGACCCAAGCTTGATGCTCCATTCCTCCAACTGAGTGGCGGAGGCTTATCTGGTGAAACAGATGTGTTTCCCCATTTCTACATTCCTGCTGGGTGACGCCAGATAGTCGCTAATTTGTGAGGAGCTCTCTCAGCCCCACCTACCTCACAAGATGTCTGTTGTGGAAAGAGGATGGGAAAGAAGCTTACAGGAGAGAAAGGTGGGGTATAAATCCAATCTCCTCCTGCTGCTCCTGCTGCTCCTCCTCCTCCTCCTCTTCCTCTATTAAAGATTAGTTTATTCCAGAAAGCTGTTGACTTATATCTTCTGAGATTTTTATCCTTTTGTTCAGTGGTTCTCAACCTTCCTAATGCCATGACCATTTAATACAGTTCCTGATGTTGTGATGACCCCCACCCCTAACATTTATCCATTTTACAGATGGAGAACACTGATGCAGAGAGTCTTAGGCGACCCCTGTGAAAGGGTCGTTCGACCCCCAAAGGGATCCCGACCCCCAGGTTGAGAACCACTGCTTTTGTTGGTTAATTTTTTTGGTTTCTATTTTTTTAAAATAAGATACGACATATCACCCTCTGCCACCCTTTATGGTAAATGGGATGGAATGCCTCTCTCAGAATGTTTATGTCTGTGAGAAGAAGGAATCACTGAGGCAATGAAGCGTGCCTTATTTGACTGCAAGATTTACAGTCATATTCGGGAAGACCTCATTGCTCCCACAGTGTCTTACTTTCCCAGGAAGAGATAGGCTCTTTTTTTGATTATGCTGACAGGTTGGAGTCAGGAGATCACTTATAGTGTAACCACATTTGGTTGGATAGCAAGTAAAATTAGTCATTTGAAATTTTAGAAGGCTATTTATATTTTTAAACTTGTAGATGCTGGTGGGTGATTGTGCACACTGAGTGAGTGTGCAAATTAGCTTTATAAGACTAGTTAGAATATGGGAGAATTAGGAAATACATATTTGTTGTATCCAAGTTTTATTGCCTTACATACATATTTATTCAAAGATTCGCTCGGACAAATGGCTCTTCTTGATGCAATTCACTGGCCAACCAAATGTCCTGGAATGCTTCCAACTATGGATCAAACTATGTTTTAACTCTGATGAGCGCAGTTTAACATATATTGTGCGCCCAGACCTGTTTGCCTCCGAATGGTATCAACTTCTCAAATCAAAAATCCACTCTCTAGGTTTAATACTTGAAGATCTCTGTATGCTGTCACCCAGAGAGATTCTGCAAACCTTAAAAAGCAGACTTCTAGAACAGGAATACCATATCTTGTTGGGCCAAGCAAATAAATCATGCTCACCCCTTTCTGTCGGAATAGTACCAGAACAGGGGCACATAGCCAAATATCTTGAACTATTAACTGAACCCCAACAGAGATGGATTATTACAAGGGCCAGATGCAATACTTTCCCATCGGCCATTACAAAGGGTCGCTACCTATCTATCCCTCTCCAGGATTGGGTCTGTCCACACTGTAAAAACCAAGTGGAGACTCTTGCTCACATTATACTTGACTGTCTGAGATATGAGGGTATTAGGAATTTCTCTCCTGGGCGGGTCTTAGACAAATCTGAAAGAGACTCTGACAACTCTGTTGTTGAGCTTTTGTTAAAAAACACAGAGGCCATGCTCTTGGAAAAAGTAGCAAAATTTCTTTTACAAGTGACAGAATTTTCTAAGTAACGTCCAATGCTAGATACAGTTTATCTGTCTGTGTTTTGAATGTACTTTTGATTTGTACTTCAAAAATGTCTGTAATGCTCTGGAGCCTATTTTAATATGCCTAATAAAGGTTGTTGTGTTGTATTATTGCTTCCAACAGATATGTGGTTGTCAGTGCCATCAAGTCACTGCTGACTTATGGGAACCCTATAGGGTTTTCAAGGCAAGAGATGTTCAGAGGTGGTTTGGCATTGTCTCCCCCCCATGTAGGTTGAGAGAGTTCTGAGAGAACTGTGACTAGCCCAAGGTCACCCCGCAGGCTTCCTGGGGAGGAATGGGGAATTCTGGGGAGGAATGGGGAACACTGGCTCTCTGTTTTAGAAGATTAAGGTTTAAATGCTCACTCTGTCATGGAATCCTATTAGTGAACTTTGGCCCAGTCACTGTCCCCCAGCCTAATGTAAATCACAGGGTAATTGTGAGGATGAAATGGAGAAGAAAATAACCTGTTTGCTCTGACCTGAGCTCCTTGGAGAAAGGCTAGAATAAAACTAAGGTACTTTCCGCACATGTAGACTAATGTACTTTCAATCACATTCAATGCAGTTTGCAGTTGTGTGGAATAGCAAAACCCAGGTCGTTTCGCCACTTACCTGGGTGAGTGGTTGCTGCGCGCTACTCCCAGCGCCCGTCATTTCTGACGCGCGCCCGGGCTTCCCCACGACCACGCGCACAGCGGGGTCATCAAAAGGCGCTGTTTCAAAATGTCGTGCGCTGAGGGGAATGTCGTGCGCTGTTTTAGGAATGTTGTGCGCTGAGGGGCATGACAGCGGCAGCGTCGGGGCGGCTGCATTGTCACCGCCCCTGTAATGGGGAGTGCCGGGGGACTTGGTAAGTGGGGAAACGCTCCCAGTTACAAAGTGAAAGTGGATTGAAAGTGCGTTATTCTGCATATGTGGAAGGGGCCTCAAAGTTGCTGTTTCTGCGTCGTATTCTGCTTGTGAGTTTCTCAAGAATCAGGGGCGTTGCTTTTTTTGTTTTTAAAGAAGAAAAGTAGAAGGATACAAGAGTTCGGGTCTATTCCCTGCGTTTTAACCAAAAGGAGCCTGAAAGTGGCCTACAAACCCCTGCTCTCTTTCTCCCTACAACAGACACCTTGTGAGGTTGCTGGGGCTGAGAGAGTTCTGAACTAATTGTGACTAGCCAAAGGTGACTCAGCAGGCGTCTCATGGAGGAATAGGGAATTGAATCCAGTTGCCAGCTTAAAGTTCACTGCTTTTAACCACCACAGAAGAGAAGAAGAAGAGTTTGGATTTATATCCCCCCTTTCTCTCCTGCAGGAGACTCAAAGGGGCTGACAACCTCCTTGCCCTTCCCCCCTCACAACAAGCAGCCTGTGAGGTAGGTGGGGCTGAGAGTGCTCCGAGAAGCTGTGACTAGCCCAAGGTCGCCCAGCTGGCGTGTGTGGGAGTGCCCAGTCTAATCTGAATTCCCCAGAGAAGCCTCCACAGCTCAGGCGGCAGAGCTGGGAATCAAACCCGGTCCCTCCAGATTAGATACACGAGTTCTTAACCTCCTACGCCACACCACTCTGAACTCAACAATAGAGTCCATAAAGCAAACTGCCCCCCCTCCCGCCCCCGTTTTCCAAACACTTAACATTCAGAGGTATACTGCTTTCACATCAAAATGTTCTACGTGGGCATTTGTTTCTGATTGCAGTCGATGGGACATTTCTTTTGCTTGCTATTGACGCACATATGTACATCAATAACGTGTGAGCATAAGTATAAGTTAATGAGGATTATTTGTGAACTGAAATTAAACACAAATACAAAATGGAGGACTCTTAATTTATCAGCTCCGTCAGAGACAGATGAGCAATTCAAAGATCCAAGCGTCGGGAAGAAATTTAAAAAAGCAGAATTTCGGAAGCGCCCCTAAAAGGAATATTGCAAAGATGGGCCGACATTATCATACAGCGCGTAATGAGTATGAATGCACTGAAAAAAAATCATGTTTTTACAGCACACTACAATTGCATGCTTGGAAAATAAAATCAGAGGCAATTAAGAAGATTAAGAACTGTGGAAGATCAGCAAAGAGACAGAATTAGTTGATACAAGAAGAATGTCTATGCGGGCTAAAGTATTGCCCTCGGCACATTTTGTGTTGTTTTGTCTGCGCGGTTACTTCTTCAGAAGCTGAGGTGGGGCTTGGCACACTTGTTCCATCTGGCAGATTTCAGACTTTCCGCTGGAACAGCGAGTTTCCTGGGGTGATGGGCGGTACTTGCTTACTGGAACACAGGTTTGCTCCATTGGAGGACAGCACGGTTCTTCAGGGGGACAATACTTTGTCTTTGGTGGTGGGCAGGAGGGAGGAGGGCAACACTTTGGCTGTGGTGGAGGGCAGGGAGGAGGGCAATACTTTGTCTTTGGTGGTGGGCAGGAGGGAGGAGGGCAACACTTTGGCTGTGGTGGAGGGCAGGGAGGAGGGCAATACTTTGTCTTTGGTGGTGGGCAGGAGGGAGGAGGGCAATGCTTTGGCTGTGGTGGAGGGCAGGGAGGAGGGCAATACTTTGTCTTTGGTGGGGGGCAGGGTGGAGGGCAATACTTTGTTTGTGGTGGAGGACAGGGAGGAGGACAATGCTTTGTCTTTGGTGGGGGGCAGGGTGGAGGGCAATACTTTGTTTGTGGTGGAGGACAGGGAGGAGGACAATACTTTGTTTTTGGTGGGGGGCAGGGAGGAGGGCAATACTTTGTTTGTGGTGGAGGGCAATACTTTGGTTGTGGTGGAGGGCAATACTTTGGCTGTGGTGGAGGGCAATACTTCATCGGTGGGGGACAGGGAGGAGGGCAATACTTTGTCTTTGGTGGGGGGCAATACTTTGTCGGTGGGGGACAGGGAGGAGAGCAGTACTTTATCTGTGATGAGGGGCAGGGAGGAGGGCAATACTTTGTCTTTCGTGGGGGGCAAGGTGGAGGGCAATATTTCTGCGGTGAGGGGCAGGGAGGAGGTAAATACTTCCGCTGCGGTGAGGAGCACTTTACTGGGGGGTAATACATTTTCACAGGAGGATGGTACTTCTGTGGTGAGTGGCAGCAGCTCCCTCTATGACTGTAGCTAAGAGAACAACAGGGATCATACGATGATGCATAGACGCTGTACAGCGGTTCCGATTCTTCATATGGATCAGCATAGAAGGATCTTCGGTACTCACTGCTCGATCCTTCAATGTCCCAGTAGCCAGAACTATACATCTTCTTGGATGATGGGTTAGAGCTGCAAAGAAACTGTAGAATAATATCATGAAAGGCAGAATACCACAACCGTACATGGAAGGAGGCTGGAAGAGATTTGAAAGCCACGTGGTCCTTTACCTAGCAGTAAAAGAATTGGGCCTAAACCTTTCTGGACGAGGGGAACATGACTGTTACAATCATATACGGCCAGATGCTTTTAAAATGCAAAACTATCAAACTTCAATGCTGACTGTTCTAATTATCTTTTGAGGGAGAAAGAATTGTAACAACATTTTCATTTTCTTATCAGATATTGATCACCATTTCTCCACGTCTTTATATTCCTCAAGGTAAACCTATATCAAATTGCCCAGGACCATTTTGTGGTGAACTGGATATCAGACTTAGGCATCTTGAAGCTTTGGCTCCTTTTCCTGGTTAGTTTTTTTGACATGGTTCAAAATAATGACTCTGTGCATCCGCCCGTCTTCCACGAGCCAATTTTTTTTCCAGCAAGCCTTTATAGACAACAGTACAACAGGAGACGTCTGAGGGGGGATATGATTGAAGTCTATAAAATTATGCATGGGGTAGAAAGTGTCGACAGAGAGAAATTTTTCTCTCTTTCTCACAATACTAGAACCAGGGGGCATTCATTGAAAATGCTGGGGGGAAGAATTAGGACTAATAAAAAGAAACACTTCTTCACGCAACGTGTGATTGGTGTTTGGAACATGCTGCCACAGGAGGTGGTGGTGGCCACTAACCTGGATAGCTTTAAAAGGGGCTTGGACAGATTTATGGAGGAGAAGTCGATTTATGGCTACCAATCTTGATCCTCTCTGATCTGAGATTGCAAATGCCTTAACAGTCCAGGTGATTGGGAGCAACAGCCGCAGAAGGCCATTGCTTTCACATCCTGCATGTGAGCTCCCCAGGGCACCTGGTGGGCCACTGCGAGTAGCAGAGAGCTGGATTAGATGGACTCTGGTCTGATCTAGCTGGCTTGTTCTTATGTTCTTACAACAATACAAGCCAATATTGTACATCATGCAGCATGGTGATGGCATTGCATCCCACAGTGGTTTTATTGGAGTCAACTACCAATGAAATTGAATATTATCAAATCCTGCAGGAAATTAGTTTGTCCAGCTTATGGGGAACCTATTTCTTGAATGGGTGGGTTCAACTGAGGATTATGCTTGAAAGACAGTAAGTACAGTCTGGTGATTAGAATGTTGATCCTTATTTTTTTAAGCCTTGGATTTTTTTTTTAAAAACTAGGTTTTTGTCAGGGGATGCTTATCTGAGTAAGATGGATGCACTCTGGAATCAATGTAACCAGCTGTACGTGGTAACCCAATGCCTCTTTTGATATATGTAAACAGTTCTGTTATGTATAACCATTGCCATCTATGCAGTCTTTCCTTGATCTACACTTTATGGCTTTGCATGCTTTGTAGTGAAGTAGGCCTCCCCTGCCTCGCCTGTCCCATGAAAAAAGAGTTATGACTGTTATCTTGTTGTGGGTAGGAGACCAGGTTACTCCTCTGCTATCTGTTGCAGACCTTGGGGATGGGCATACTCTCAGTCTTGGCTCCAGATACTGTCTCTGGGAATTTGGGAGGGGGGATCCTTGGGGGATATATGAGACCTGAGATGCCAGTTTCATTAGAACTGGCTTTGCCAAGTGTTATGCTTGACTACCTCATTAATAAATGCCGCTGAATATCGTTTCAGAGTTCATTTATTGAGTTAAATTTCTAATACCTAACAGTTTTCTAGTTCTCCTCCACTTTTGTTCAGCCGCTGTATTGGAAAACGGATACCCCTCGACAACCTACATTTTAAATAATTGGCACAAATAAAAATAAACTGGGTTACCACTGATCACCCACCCGATTTACACATTGTCCAGAATTTGGAACAGTCCCGAAGAAAAATCACGGACCTGATAAAGTGTTGAAATGGCATCACTGTACCCATCCTCCACAAGACCCAAACATGTTATTTCAGGCAACAATTACATGAATTGTCAGAACAGTCCTTCAATTTATAACCTGCCTACATTCAACCTTATCTACAAGGTTCTGCCCTACCTTATGTCTCTTCCTGGGCCCACCTAACAGGTTTGTTTTAGAGATTTCCCTAGATAAGTAAACATTTGTTGTTCCCAACGGGTTGATTCATTGTCCTGTCCAAAACATTGCATTATTCAAAATTCATGGGACAGGGCAGAGTTGTGCATTTAACCAAATTATAGAGTTTCCCATGGAATGCATCAACAGCAGCGATCATGATCAAAAAGGGAGCTTAAGCAAATAGCAGGAAGGACAATAATATGTTTCGCCAAGTGTGTCTGTGTGACTCACGCAAGTAATACGGGTCACAAATATCTCAGGAGAAGATGACTCTTCCAAGGATGTGAGACAGACCCTTTGGCTTGTCTGAATGGGCTCAGATTCCACCCCCTTCCCCCCCCCGTGTGTAAAAAAAATGTGTAAGGGCAGTTAGCTTGATTTTGCCACACATTTGAGCTGGAAGAAAACCACTTCTTAGTACCACTGGAGAAATATACATATCTATAAAGGAAGAGCTATGCGACTTAGTCCAGGGCCCTCCAATCTTAGTAAGACTGTGGAATTTTGAGAATGAAGAGTAGAAGAGTTTTCTCAACCATAATGTATCACAGGCTGTTTCCCCACTTTTAAAATGACGTCGGTTTCGTCTGGTCCAGGACCTTTTTAGCGCGAGGGTCGTGTTCCCGGGCTTCCCCACTGCCTATGATTCGCCAATACCGCGGGAGGTCATCAAAAGCGCCCGTTTTGAGCAAGCGCCAGTAATGACCAGCCTGAGGGGGCGCATAAGAACACCCAGCAGAGTCGAGAAGCTGCTGGGCGTTGTTGCCGCCCCTGTAGTGGGGAGAGCAGGTAGACCCCGCGCTACTCGGCGAGATTAGCGCGCAGCAAACGGTGAGTGGGGAAAGGGCCTCAAAGTGGCTTATAAACTCCTTCTCTTCTTCTCCCCACAACAGACACCTTGTGAGGTAGGTGGAGCTGAGAGAGTTCCGAAAGAACTGTGACTGGCCCAAGATCACCCCACAGGCTTCCTGAGGGGGAGGGAGAACTCGAATCTGGTTTTCCAGTTTGGACTCCATTGCTCTTAGCCATTGCTCTTAACCAACACTGAGGAGTGGGAACACCAACAATGGCAGCCACAGGGGGGCAATCACTGAGTGTCTCCCTAAGCCACCTGCAAGATGTCTCCTACCTGGCTGTGTAGAACTTAGGAGGCGACTTATTCCTCCCCCCCCAAACCATTTTGCTCTCTGGTCAATTTCATCTTTAGCTTGCGTCCAAAACTTTTGTGCTGGTGAAGGGATTCTCCCTGCCACCATTTGCTAAAGGTTGTCCCAGGACAGCCATTCTCAACCAGGGTTCCGTGGTACCCTGGGGTGCCGTGAGCACGTCCCAGGGGTACTGCAGCAACACTACTGCCCCTCCCTTGTTTTTGTGGTGTCTCCCACCGGTGCCAGCAAGGACATGGAGCTGGCCCATGGGGCAGGGCCTGCTGCAAGATCAGCAGCCACCCCCCCCCATGCTTCCCTTCACCCTGGGAGGGGAAGGTGGGGTGTGTGGCAAGCAGGGGCAATGGGAGGGGAAGGTGGGGGTGGCGGCAGAGGTACCATGAGATATGAAGAGTGAGGTCAAGGGTACCCTGACCTCAAAAAGGTTGGGAAACACTGTCCCAGGACATTCCCTTCAGCTGCACCCAAAATGTTGGGTGCAAGCTGAGGGTGAAACTGACCAGAGAGCAACACGATTGGGCAGGAAAACAGCCTCTATTCCCTTCTGACACATTTGCTGTCTGGAAAGCACACCACAAATGACCTCTTTTCATTACATCTCCCCAACATCTTACTTTGGGTGTGCAGAGTGAAAAGAGACAGTTGCCAATTTAAAGACATCCCACAGATGCCTTTTCTGCGCTGTGCAGAAAAGACCATATAGATTGCCCAATAGTTTAGTCTTCCATCAGAGTACTGTCACTTTGGAGTTCCTAGATTTTGGAGAGTCAGCATGGTATAGTAGTTAAGAGCAGTGGCCTCTAAACTGGAGTGGGGAATTAAACCCTGCAAAAATTTTTGGTTTGATCCTCACTTGTCCACATGAGTGGTGGACTCTAATCTGGTGAACTGGATTTGTTTCCCCGCACATTCACATGAAGCTTGCTGGGTGATCTTGGGCCAGTCACAGTTCTCTCAGAACTCTCTCAGCCCCGCCTACACCACCAAGTGATTGTTGTGGAAGAGGAAGGGAAGGCGTTTGTAAGGCACTTTTGAGACCTCTTAAGGTAGATAAAAGTGGGCTATAAACCCAAACTTCTCTTTTTCTTCTTTCGTGAATTGCAAGTGAAGTGTTGTAGGATTAAATTCTAGTCTAGTCTTCTCGATGCATGTTCGCTTTCTGCAAACACGGAGGTTTTTCGTCAGTGGGAATATCTAATGTTATCCACAACCTGAAGCAATAGAGTCCTGGAATCATCATTCTATGTTTGGACAGATGGATTCTGTCTCCTTTGTTCTTTGATCCAGTGACCAGCAGTGATATTTTCAATACACAGGAAAGGAGTGGGCTATTTCTGCAGTTGAAAGTCATTTTTTTAAACCACATAAACCCTTGAATGAACTGCAGGCAATCCAAACATTGAGTGATTCTAACTTCTCTTCATTTTATGCTCACAATGGCCCTGTGCATAATTTTAGTCTGAGAAACAGTGACTGGCCCATGGTCAGAGGTGGGATCCAGCAGGTTCTCACAGGTTCCCGAGAGTAGGTTACTAATTATTTGTGTGTGCCAAGAGGGGGTTACTAATTGGTGATTTTGCCACGTGATTTTCGCCTTAGTTACGCCCCTCCTCTCAGCAGTAGCACGCAGAACTTGAAGCAGTCTAGCAGGAGGTGCACTGGTGTGCGTGGGAGCCTAAGCCTCTCGTGCATTAGTTTATGGGACAAGTACTTGCGCAGCGATTTAACGTCTTGTGCCACAGCCCCGCCCAGGAACGCCCCGGCCCCGGAATGCTTGGCAATGCCCCCGTCATGCCCCGCCCAGCCCCATTGGCACTACGCCACAGTTTGAATCCCACCACCATGGGAACCTGTTACTAAAATTTTTCGATTCCACCACTGCCCATGGTCATCCATTAGGTGTCATAGTTGGATGGGGTTTTGCACCAGGTCACTCCAGCTGAAGTCCAACACCGTAACTATACAGTGAAGACTTTCTAATCATACGGACAGCACCTTTATATTGGACAAAAAACACTTTTTGTCCTCATTTTTTCACTGTGAGGAAATTGAACGCAGAGGGGAAAAATGAGTCATGTCTCAACATGGTTTCGTGTGAAGCTTTCCCATACTGAGCTAGACGAGTCCATAGACCTCACTAGCCTACACCCTGCCTACTATCCAGATACCCAGAGATGGACCTTTCCTGAAATTGCTACTAGAGATCGTTCAGCCAGAGAGTTCAAGGAGCAATTTTCTTTCTGATCAATCAGGGCTTCCAAGACAGCTAACAATTAAAGAAGAAGAAGAAGAAGAAGAAGAAGAAGAAGAAGAAGAAGAAGAAGAAGAAGAAGAAGAAGAAGAAGAAGAAGAAGAAGAAGAAGAAGAAGAAGAAGAAGAAGAAGAAGAAGACGAAGAAGAAGAAGAAGAAGAGGAGGAGGAGGAGGAGGAGGAGGAGGAGGTTGGATTTATATCCCCCTTTCTCTCCTGCAGGAGACTCAAAGGGGCTGACAATCTCCTTGCCCTTCCCCCCTCACAACAAACACCCTGTGAGGTGGGTGGGGCTGAGAGAGCTCCGAGAAGCTGTGACTAGCCCAAGGTCACCCAGCTGGCGTGTGTGGGAGTCTACAGGCTAATCAGAATTCCCCAGATAAGTCTCCACAGCTCAGGCAGCAGAGCTGGGAATCAAACCCGGTTCCTCCAGATTAGATACACGAGCTCTTAACCTCCTACGCCACTGCTGTTAATTATATGTAAAGTTATAGATATAAATCCTTAAAATCATTCACAAACAAGCAAACCACAAATCCAAAAATAAAATTGAAATTCAGCAGCATATAACACTGTCATTAAAACATAGCACAGGAAGGAGGGTTAATGAAAGGAAGGATCAGAACAAAACACTAGCTAGAAAAAGCTGGAATCTGCATAATTGGCACAAAGAGAAAAACATATAATTTTTGGAAAATTGTAAATGAGCATATATTAAATGTTGAAACAAATACAACAACAATCCCCAACAGTATAGATATGGGATCAAACACAACTTAATAAAGTGAATAACAGCTAATTGATGCTGGCTAATCAGCTTATTCAGGAGGGTTAATGAGGGGAATGCCAGAAGAAGAAGAAGAAGAAGAAGAAGAAGAAGAAGAAGAAGAAGAAGAAGAAGAAGAAGAAGAAGAAGAAGCAGAAGAAGCAGAAGCAGAAGCAGAAGCAGAAGAAGGAGGAGGAGGAGGAGGAGGAGGAGGAGGAGGAGGAGGAGGAGGAGTTTGGATTTATATCCCCCCTTTCTCCCCTGCAGGAGACTCAAAGGGGCTTACAATCTCCTGGCCCTTCCCCCCTCACAACAAAAACCCTGTGAGGTTAGTGGGGCTGAGAGAGCTCTGAGAAGCTGTGACTAGCCCAAGGTCACCCAGCTGGCGTGTGTGGGAGTGTACAGGCTAATCTAAATTCCCCAGATAAGCTTCCACAGCTCAGGCGACAGGGCTGGGAATCAAACCCGGTTCCTCCAGATTAGATACACGAGCTCTTAACCTCCTACGCCACTGCTGCTCCTCATAAAACCCCAAAAGGTCTTGAACCAACCACTGGAAAAAGGCAACGAGAGAAGCAACAGATGAACATCCCCTGGAAATTAGTTCCATACTTTAGGTTCCATGGCTGAAAAGGCCGCCTGCGTAATTTCTGAAGGCAGTTGCTGTTCATGTAGGGCTTTGGAAGATAACTGTAATAGTCAGGTAGATCCATAGTCAAGCAGGTAGTTCCTTAGGCATGCTACTCCCACCTTGAACTGTGTTGACGAACAAATTGGGAGCTGACGTAGCTGGACCAAGCCTGAAGCTGCAGCATGGAGCCACATTATCTCCACACGTTCAAACTTCCCTGTATTCCACCTCAAATCACTAGGGATTCTACCCTTTTAATCACTTGGCATCTTTTTAATAGACCTGCGGGAAGATATTCCAATCCACACACCAGTTAGGTTCAACCGCAGATCTTCCACATTCCTGCGTGGCTGCTTCCGCATCCCAAATCCACGAAACGGGGGGATCCTATCGTCTGAAATAAACTCACACATTTGAAAAACCTGGAGCAGGCCTTGTTTTGCCTGGAGACTGAAACGCGACAAAGGGTCGCTCGGCAGAGCACGTTTCCTTCTGTTTTATCCCCAGGAAACACCCCAAGCAGAGGGTTGCGTATGGCTTACCTGATAGATTTAATGTGGAGGAGTTGAATTCTTCAGCCAATGTGGAGGAGTTGAATTCTTCAGCCAATGAGGAGTCAAACACATGAACTTCTTTTATAGAGCTCAGAGATGCTTCTCCCCGTGACTTGCCAGTTCAGTCCTTGGGATACTGGAGTGATTTCTCAAACGCAAATCCCCATAAACCTGATGGCAGTGATGCTGTTTTGTTACCTCATTTTTGTTGCTTTGCCAGCTCATTTTGTGTGTGCATATTCAAAGGGCTGATTCAGCCTGAGGCAATTACTCTCCTCCCTGCCTTGTGACACTCCCAAGGAAAGGGAAGCCCAAATGACTTCAGAAATTGGCCTAAGAGACGTGAGTAGAAATAGCTCCATTGTACTCATCCTGGACCTTAATTCTCCTCATCGTGATGAAATCGGCAGGAACGTAGCAGAAAACAATCAGAAATATGTGAGCTGAATGATCAGTTTTGCATGCGTTAGATGTATATAATGGGTTCAAAGCGTGCCATCATTTCCACAAGAGTGGCACACGTCATCCACACCATGTGTCACAGAGTTACACTATTTTGCAATTGGGGGAGACACTTGCTGTGTTCTTAGTTTTTCTCGATGCCTGGTGGGTATTTTTTACCACATACAATTCATTTTTACCTACGTGCTCACCTACCTACCAACTGGTGGTCCAGGTCGAGAAAATGTATTTTGGCTGAAGATATATGAAAATTCCGGGGGTGGGGGGGGGTGGGGTAACTTTCAGTCTCATTACTTTTCTGTCACAAAGGCTGATTCCACATGGGCCAAAAAAAAACGGTGTGAAAACGGTGTGAAGACAGTATAAACCCTTTTACACCATTTTCACACTGTTTTCACACTGCTGTTTTTGGCCCATGCGGAATCAGCCAAAGCCTCTTCGTTTGGCTGGACTTTGTAGCAGGTTCTTGTAACTAGCTTTCCTCAGCCTGTGGTTAATTTTACATCACACATTTTTTTTAACGTGTCATTTAAAATAGCTCAAAAGGACTTTCAAATGTTATTTGACAAGGACAGTGGACGCAAGAGAAAATGCAACAAGAACATTTGATTGGCATCGCAGGGAAGCAAAACGTCTTCCACATGAGGAATATTCCATGCATGGGCAGAGGGAAGACCTTACAGTAAAGGAGAGAATATATCCTCCAACAGTGCCCAATTTTTCAGACTTCCATGAGAGGTCAATGCCTGTAATGAAGCTGTTGACATAAATGTGTTGTCGAAGGCTTTCACAACCAGACGCAATTAGTTGTTGTGGGCTTTTTCAAGCCCACAAAAACCTGTTGCCATAAGGTCTTCCAAGCAGTGGTGGGTTCCAAAAATTTTTGTAACAGGTTCCCATGGTGGTGGGATTCAAACAGTGGTGTAGTGCCAATGGGGCCGGATGGGGCACAACGAGGGCATGGCCGGGCATTCCGGCGGCGGGGCATTAATAATTTCTCTGTTACTGTAAAAAACTCTTACTGTAAAAAAAAGTTCCTAATTTCCAGCTGGTACCTTTCTGTCCATAATTTAAACTCATTATAGCAAGTCCTATTGTCTACTGCCAACAGAAACAGTCCAGAGAGTTCATGTAACAGAGTGGACAAACCAGGAGGGAGTCACTGAGAAGCAAGGTCATGGGAAGCCAGTCCAAGGTCAAAGCGAGGTCCAAACACTCAGGACTATGGCATGCAGGAGATGCTGAGAAACTCACATGCTTCATCCACAGCTGTAGCTGTTACTGAAGCTCATTATATGCTTCTGGGTTGCTTGTTTGGAAAGGCTGCTGGAAAGACTCCAACCCACATTGGGCTTGCAAGCGTGCAAGCGAGCAGAACGATGCCTTTCCTTCAAAGCCTCTCTCAGTTTCTGCCAGCAATGCTGTGCTGCATCTGAGGAATCAGTAGTGCTACCATCCTGTCTGGTATTCCTGATAATCTCTGAACTGGGAAGCTGTAATTCTTCCTCTTCTGCTAACACAGCTGGCGTGGCTCTGCGAGGCTCAGACAAGTCTACCTCTGACAAACTGTCAGTCACAGCGTGGGAGTGGGGCATGACACCAATAGTTGGGGAACTCCAAGACCCAGCCAGCCACAACCTCCAACAATCTTGACAGGGTATCCGGTGGTAAGGTAGATGAACAGTACACCAATCAGATAGCCAAGTTCTCCTCAGCATTCCACACCAGGCTTATACGTTCAATGCCTGGAATTTCTGGATCAAGGAGACTCAAAAGAACATAAGAAGGAGCCAGCTGGATCAGACCAGAGTCCATCTAGTCCAGCACTCTGCTACTCACAGTGGCCCACAAGATGTCTTTGGGAGGTCACATGCAGGATGCGAAAGCAATGGCCTTCTGCTGCTCTTGATCACCCGATTCTAAGGCATGCAGTCTCAGATCGAGGAGGAGGATCAAAATTGATAGCCATAGATCAACTTCTCCTCCATAAATCTGTTCAAGCCCCTTTTAAAGCTATCCAGGTTAGTGGCCATCACCACTCAGTTTTGTTACACAATTGTTTCAGTTTCTTTTCATTTAATGCTAGCTGAAACTACACAGAACTCTTCTGAATCAATTTATGATGAATTGTTTTCTTCTGGAATATTCACATTTTACACCCAGACTTTGGTGAAGAAGAAGAAGAAGAAGAAGAAGAAGAAGAAGAAGAAGAAGAAGAAGAAGAAGAAGAAGAAGAAGAAGAAGAAGAAGAAGAAGAAGAAGAAGAAGAAGAAGAAGAAGAAGAAGCAGCAGCAGCAGCAGCAGCAGCAGCAGCAGCAGCAGCTAACATCAGTGATCACTGAACAAATATTGAAATTTGAAATGTTTGCTTTTGATTTCAAATCAATGTATCACAATTGTAGTAGCACTGGAGAAACACAGCTTGCAACTGGTTTCAAGTACATCTATGCAAGTGTTGTAAAACATTTATTATTTAAAAGTTTGTCACTTATTTTCACCTTTACTGTTCAAAAATGGAGATAGGATTTCTACAGTCAATGGTTGCTTGGCAACAGGACAAGGTAAAGAGGGTGGGAATTCCAATTGGCCATGCTGGTAGGGGCTGGTGGGAATTGTAGTCCATAACATCTGGAGTGCCAAAGGTTCGCCACCACTAGTTTAGAGAATTTCAGAAGACATTCTAAAGACTTCCCGCTCTATTCACTCTGAGCTTGGGCCTGCAGAATATAGTGGACAGTTTTGTTTGAAACTCTCCTTTCAGAAGCCATTGTTTCCCACACATTGAAATAACACTATTTAAATTCTGCTCATGTTTTGAATGGGGCATCCATGCTGTGACTATTAACCCAGCCCTCTCAAAGCTGAAAGGGTTACATATAAAACTTGCAAAAACACGCACCAAATTGTGTTTCATGTGCACATCCAGCCAAAGTTCACATACATTCTGCATGGGTGAAGAAGATAACAATTTGGAACTGAATGCAGTTAAGCTAACACTCAGTCAGGGTGGGGTAGTGGTTAAGGGGTTAAGAGTGGTTGACTCGAATGTGGGGAAGCGGGTTTGATTCCCCACTCCTCCATATAAGGGACAAGACTCTGATCGGGTGAACAAGGGTTGCTTCCACACTCCTATATTTCTGTTGGGTGACCTTGGGCCAGTCACAATTCTCTCTGAACTCTCTCAGTCTCCCCTACCTCACAAGGTGTCTGTTAATGGAGGAGGAAGGGAAGCAGCTTGTAAACCACCTTGAATTTCCTTATGGTTGAGAAAAGTGGGATATAAATCCAACTTTTCTTCAAACTCACCTTTTAATGTAATGTTAGTGGGCAAAGTGTGGCATCCTAAGCAGAGTAATGCTTTTCTATTCAAATTAATGTGTTTATTTATTTTTATTTATTTATTCTTTAGACTTTTATACCGCCCTATCCCCAGGGGGCTCCGGGTGGTGCACAACATACAATCATAATACAGTCATAAAATAGCTAAAACCTTTAGAAACAGCAATAGAAACAATAAAAGACTAAGTATAACAAGCATGATAAATATAAGTGGCGTCCGACAACCCCATTTTTAAAAATCCTATCCCAAGAGGGAGGGACGGCGAGTCCCATTAGATGACAGGAGGCCCAGATGTAAGGAGCCAGGAAAAGGGGGGGACCATCAGCGGCCAGACCCTCCAAAGGCCCGGCAGAACAATTCCGTCTTACAGGCTCTGCGGAACTCACCGAGATCCCGCAGGGCCCGGACAGCTGGAGGGAGAGCGTTCCACCAGGCCGGGGGCAGAGCCGTAAAGGCCCTGGCCCGAGTGGAGGCCAGCCGCATCATATTAATTGGAATATGCGAGTGTCAGCTCTTCAGTCATGGAAGAGTTGAAGATGAGGCCAGCCGTATCATCGAGGGTTTAGTAGAGGGTAAGCTCGTACTCTTGTGCATATGAGTTCAGTGCAGTCAAGTTGTTTCTGACTTATGGCAATCTTAAGAATCTAAGCCCACCCAAAATGTGCTATCATTAACAGCATTGCCCAGGTCTTGCAAACTGAGGTCTGTGGCTTCATGCTGGGTCTTCCTCTTGTCCTGCTGCTGTGGACTTTTCCTAGCATTATTGTCTTTCCCAGTGATCATTTTCTTCCCATAACATGACCAAAGTAGTTTAGAAGAAGAAGAAGAGTTTGGATTTATACCTCACCTTTCCTGTAAAGAGACTCAAGGTAGCTGACAAGCTCCTTTCCCTTCCTCTCCCCACAACAGACACCTTGTGAGTCAGGTAGGGTTGAGAGAGTTCTGAAGAACCGTGACTAGCCCAAGGTCATCTAGCAGGAATGTAGGAGTGTGGAAACACACCTGGTTCACCAGATAAGCCTCTGCCACTCAAGTGGAGGAGTGGGAAATCAAACCTGGTTCTCCAGATTTGAATCCACCTGCTTTTAACCACTACATCACATTGGCTCTCTTTTTATTTATTTATTTGTTTGTTTGTTTGTTCGTTCGTTCGTTCGTTCGTTCGTTCGTTCGTTCGTTCGTTCATTCGTTCGTTCGTTCGTTCGTTCGTTTGTTCATTCATTCAGTTATTTATTCGACTTCTAAACTGCCCACTCCCAGAGGGCTCTGGGCGGTGTACAACAATTGATATAATCTAAAATAACAAGAAGAGCATATTAAATAAATACATACAATATAATAAAATTAGGGCTCTAAATTTCACATTAAAACCATTTAAAACAGCGCATAAAACATCGCGTCCGGCAATCTAAAAATCCCTCTGAGGAGGGAACGGAAAGGCCCAAGAGTTATTTAAGCTTCTAGGAACAGTTCAGACTTGATTGGATGTGGAACCTGAATTGTCTTTCTGAAAGTCCACAGAATCCATAAAGCCGTCTTCCAACGCCACATTTCAAAGAAGTCTAGCACTGTTAGTCATGCAATTTTTGTACTTCTAGATGCCAAGCAGTTATATGTTCAACATTAACATTCTCATGTAATACAGGCCATGCCTCCTAAGTTCTTTGATGCTGAAAGTCTTATTTAAATGAGTCACTGGGCATGTGCAAAATTGTTCCCAAAAAGCCATGTTTAAATCTGTCCTTAAAAACATGTATGGAATGTATCGGGTGATACTTGAGCATCATATACAGTGACAACAACCTAGACACATAGCTAAAGGTGATTATTTTTTCTATATTGTTCCAATTTACAGAATATACATAGAGAGAGGCAGAGAGAGGTGGAGAAAGTACTTTTTTTTTTAAAGCTGGGCTAGATAATGCTAATCATGCCAATAATACAGTTAAGCTGAACAATCATATTCTTTTTTAACTGGATGAACTTGCTGTGACTTAGCAGTTCCTGTAAATCAGAGGGCTCCGCCTTAACATGCCTTTTGATTCTATAAGCCAGAAACCCACTTAGGAGTGAACATACAAATGTGAACTCTTCTTCTCTGAAAAAAAGATCTTTTTGGAAAAGGGTTAACAGGAAGTACAACCCCCAAACGAAAGAATCTGCAGACTAGTTAACCTTTGGAGAACAGGTACAGTATGGCAGCATTGATCACCCTTAGGGGCTTTCCGCACTACAGAAGGGAGCAAAGGTCGACTCGGTTCCCTTCAGTGGGTGGCGATTCCAGGCTGTCCACACAGCAACTTACTTGGCCCCCTGGAAC
Source organism: Sphaerodactylus townsendi (assembly GCF_021028975.2). Classification (NCBI taxonomy): domain Eukaryota; kingdom Metazoa; phylum Chordata; class Lepidosauria; order Squamata; family Sphaerodactylidae; genus Sphaerodactylus; species Sphaerodactylus townsendi. Next base: position 3,376,343 of record NC_059425.1, on the reverse strand, counting down.
CGAGCTAAGTGGGAGGGATCACCTTGGTGCCTGTTTCGCTCCTCGATCGTGATTGGAGCTTGTGTTACCACAGGAAACGAGAGCGTTCTTTTTTTAACAGTTTTTTTAGTTTACAGTTACATGCTCGCCACGACTCTCCCGTTCTGCACATGCCACAAAAGCAGCTCCTGGTTGGTTGAACGGATGAGGTGTCGTTTCGATGTGTCCGCACTTCAAAGCTTCGAAGCGGTATCGACCTTGTTCCAGCAGAAAGGTGCAGTTCATAACTGTGACAGGGATGTCGCAGTTCTGAGGGGGGCGGGGAAACTGAGACAAAACAACGTTGAGCTCAGTTGCAGTGTGGATACACTGAGGTGAAACTAGATAGAAACCAGTACAACTCTGTCAATGCGGAAAGCCCCTTAGTGTTCCAAAGGCAGAGTTCTATGACAAAGGGAGCAAAGCGTGATTTTGCAAAGGCCACAAATTAAAAGATGAGAGTGTGCCTCGATGATGTGGTTTGCGGGCTGCGGGTTACCTCAAGGTGTTGCAGGTTGAGCCAGGCACATATCTCATTTTAATTATAGAGTTCTTTTGCTGTGAGAATTCTCGAACGACATTGTAGTGTGTAAAGAAAGTTTCTTTGTGTTTTACTGCCTAAACCATGCCTTGATTCTACAGGAAGTGGTGGAGGGTGGGGGACAGAATAATTGGCTTTAGGAATTTTGGAGGTTTGTGCCAAATATCTTCCTACTTGGGTTAGCAGGAGCATACGTTGGACACAATATTTTCTGAAATATCCGTACTGCTGAGACTGTCTACTTTTGTGGCATTTTTTTCTTTTTCTTCTATCTTCTGTCTCTTTCATCAAGAGATCCCGGACAGTCAGAGATCATATGGTAATGATACTGACATTGACTCACATAGAGAATGCTTTCAAAGCAACGCCATATAACCAATCAGATTTGGATATCTTCCTATATCACTGAAAGTTAAATTTATTTTGCTTTGGAAAAAGAAGAAGAAGAAGAGGAAGAAGAAGAAGAAGAAGAAGAAGAAGAAGAAGAAGAAGAAGAAGAGGAGGAGGAGGAGGAGGAGGAGGAGGAGGAGGAGGAGGAGGAGGAGGAGTTTGGATTTATATCCCCCCTTTCTCTCCTGCAGGAGACTCAAAGGGGCTTACAATCTCCTTGCCCTTCCCCCCTCACAACAAACACCCTGTGAGGTGGGTGGGGCTGAGAGAGCTCAGAAGAGCTGGTTTTACTTCTCTGGAGAACTTGGAAGTGGAAGAACCTGGAACTTTTTTTATTGGGGAGAATCTGGAAGTGGTACCAACCTGCTTTGTGAATCTGTGGTAAAACCATAGAGCTGCTGGTAATTCCTAGAGTGGACAGACATCATTTTTGTGTTGCCTCTGAAGTGATGCCATCTTTCAACACTGTCCCTTTCACCACCACCCCCAGACTCCCCTGACCTGGCCAATCAAGAGACTTTGTGCTACCAGACAATCATAGGCACTAAGGTTATTCACCACTCATTATTCTAGAAGGGACCTCCAAGGTCCAAACATGTCTCACCAGGCAAAGTTCCAGAGTCTCAACTTTTCAAGATATGAGGCTGGGGAACAGCCAATAATTGCATACAACATTCATCTCAAGTTTTATTTATTATTCAGAGGAAACAGATGAGATAAATACTGAAGAAAGTATCAAGGGCATATCAGATTCCTTCCAGGAAATACTCTAGCACTATAATAAGCTCGATCAAGTGAAAAACAGCTCCTCAAACAGGACAAATTAAAGGACAATTACAAAAGTATTCTCATATGATATTAATTTCTTATGCCTTGGGCAAGTTGTTAAATTTCAGATTTGTAAAATGGGATATTAATTACTTCCGTGGTGAGGCAGAATGAGTAAGACATCTGTACCACAAGTGTCACATCATGTGAACCATGATTTAAAAGCAAACAAAACCCTAACTGGACAGCATTTCGTTTTGTTACCAGAGACTTGCCCAATGCAAGGTAGATATGAGGCATCACCTGGTGTAAACGGCCTGCATCTTTGGAATATATTAAGACTGTACTATTTCTAATTAAATTTTAGTCAAATGTTTTACATGTTGGTTTTCATAATGTTCATATCCACTATTCAGCTAAGGCTCTTCCTTCAAATCTATGCAACTATGGCCCCTTCCGCACATGCAGAATAACGCACTTTCAATCCACTTCCCATGCACTTTGCAGCTGTGCGGAATAGCAAAATCCACTTGCAAACATAAGAACATAAGAAAGAGCCAGCTGGATCAGACCAGAGTCCATCTAGTCCAGCTCTCTGCTACTCGCAGTGGCCCACCAGGTGCCTTTGGGAGCTCACGTGCAGGAGGTGAGAGCAATGGCCTTCTGCTGCTGCTGCTGCTCCCGAGAACCTGGTCCGCTAAGGCATTTGCAATCTCAGATCAAAGAGGATCAAGATTGGTAGCCATAAATCGACTTCTCCTCCATTGTGAAACAATGTGAAACAACTGTGAAAGTGGATTGAAAGTGCGTTATTCTGCATGTGCGGAAGGGGCCAACTATGGATCACCTGCATATGGCGGGGAATTCTCAGTGATATTTCAGGGCACATACTTCTGTCCACTGACCAGGTCTGAGGAACCTCCCAGTTCTTCAACTCATCCAGCACTCTGGTTCTTTCCGCACGGGCCAACGAACATGGGTTAAGGGCAGGATAAAATCTGGGTTGGGGGGGGAACTTTGCCTGAATCCCGCTCCTAACGTGAGTCTGCTCCACATTTCGCCCCCAACCCAGTTTTTTTTTTGAGAATTGCAATTTGTGCAATTTCTTTTTGTTTTAATACGCCTCGCAATCACGGTCGAGCGCATGATGGGGCAGGAAGCGCATTATGCGGCTGCATTCTTTAAAAAAAAACAACTCCCAGCTACCATTTGCTGACATCTCTGGGGCACAGCGAGGCTCTGGGGGTTCAAGTGTGCCTCGCGTGTGCGGGGAAACGAGGAACGGACTCACATTCGAGTCTGGCTTTGGGAGACACAATTAATGAGATCATCCAGATCTGGTGGAGTTCGGTTTAAATGGTGCAATTTGATGGACCCGCAAAGGGGTAGCCCCAATCTCCCGTTAGAAATCATTGGAAACAATGGGAGATGGAGGCACCCCCTTTGGCAGGCTATAAAACTGGACCCAGGGGCGTAATGCCCACTGGGCAAGGTGGGCAGCTGCCCAGGGCACCACCTTCTGGGGGGCATCAAAACGCAGGGTTCGTTTTTGGGTATTTTAGTCTTTTTCCCACTTTTGGCCTGCAGGGGGCGCAGTTTTTAGGCTAGCCCAGGGGTAGGGAACCTGCGGCTCTCCAGATGTTCAGGAGCTACAATTCCCATCAGCCCCTACCAGCATGGCCAATTGGCCATGCTGACAGAGGCTGATGGGAATTGCAGTTCCTGAACATCTGGAGAGCCGCAGGTTCCCTACCCCTGGGCTAGCAGCACCAACATTTCAGCGTATCATCAGGAGACTGTTCTTATGCTACCCTCCAAGTTTGGTGAGGTTTGGTTCAGAGAGTCCAAAGTTATGGACCCCCAAAGGGGGTGCCCCATCCCCCATTGTTTCCAATGGCACCTAATAGGAGATTGGGGCTACAGTTTTGAGGGTCCATAACTTTGGCCCCCCTGAACCAAACTGCACCAAACCTGGGGGGGGGGTGTCATCAGGGAAGTCTCCTTATGAGACCATGAACGTTTTGAGACTGTGCCTTCAGAAATGTGCTCCCCCCCAGCCTGCAACCCCCATTGACAGCAATGCAGAAAACTCAGCAATGCAGCAATGCAGCAATGCAGAAACTTTTTGAACACGCTTCCCACGTCGGGAATGCCACCACGGATGCTCCACTAGTAGAGCATTTTTTTTTGCATATGGATCACCCCTGGAACTCACTCAGGATTGGAATATTGACTTCTATCCCTGATACATTTGAGGATTTCAACTATAAACTAAGACGACTGGAGAGCTTTTTCATCTTCAGACTGGACACTTTACAGCCTGGTGGACTCAACCCCCATCGACAGCAATGCAGAAAACTCAATGCAGAACAAAGATTCTTGGGCAAATTTCTTGGATGTTCTTGCAGGGAGTGCATTTTTGGACGTATCAGCACCAAAATGTCAGGATATCATCTGGAGATTGTCCTGATGGGACCCCCCAGGTTTGGTGCAGTTTGGTTCAGGGGGTCCAAAGTTATGACCCTCAAAAGGGTAGGTAGCCTCATCTCCTTAGCAAAGAATGGGGATGGGCACCCCCAGGTGGCCCAGTACCTTCACTGTCCTCCCCAATATGGATTGGGGTTGTGCCGGGGTTCTGCCATGGGTGCTGACTGGCTGCTCGGGTATGCTCCGCTTGCTTGCCCAGCTTCTGCCTCAATAAAAAGGGTTGCGGCCCATTTTAATCCCAAGACGTGTTCTGTGGTTATTCACCGGATGAAACCTCTGCACATCTCGGCGCAAGTGAGAAGGGGTGATTTTTTTCGTGTTAATTATGTTAGTGAACCGGATAGTTTTTAAAAGTGTAACTCAAAAAATGTTGTATACTTCATTATACGTTCCTGTAAAAAATATTATATTGGACAAAGTTGTAGGAATCTTAAATCTTGCATTTTTGAACACGCTTCCCGCGTCGGGAATGCCACCACGGATGCTCCACTAGTAGAGCAATTTTTTTTGCATATGGATCACCCCTGGAACTCACTCAGGATTGGAATATTGACTTCTATCCCTGATACATTTGAGGATTTCAACTATAAACTAAGACGTCTGGAGAGCTTTTTCATCTTCAGACTGGACTCAATCACACATTGACTTTCAACCTTTTTTTGGTAACTAATGATTGATTACACCTGGCCTCCCCTGGGCTTAATTACTTCTATAAAGATACTTTGCAGTTCTTTCTATCTTAAGGATGTTTGAAAGAAGCAGGAAAAAACTGGCAGAGCGCAGTCCGATTGGTACTTTTGCTCTTATTTTTGCCTTTCTTTTTTCTTTGCTGATACAAAATATTATGTTATTGGTTGACCGGTTGTATTAAAATAACCATGTCATTTCTTGCAGATTATTTATTTATCTATTTATCTATTTATCTATTTATCTATTTATCTATTTATCTATTTATCTATTTATCTATCTATCTATTTATTTATTGTTTTATTTATTTATTGTTTTATATACCGCCCTATTCCTAAAGGGCTCTGGGTGGTGTACAACAAAATTAAATCATAATACAACTATATTTTATTACATTGGGCCTTTATCTCTATGCTAATTGTAAGTATTTCGTGTGTTTTGGAATTGTTCCCCAAGTACATGTTTCTGAATTGTTTAACATTTCTTATCTCTGTCTATTTCTTTTCAGAGCAGCCTTGAAGTTTGTTAATGAGGTCGGCGCTTATCTAGATTCCAACTAGCTTTTGCTTTGTTCCTTGTTTTGTATATTTAATTGTACGTCTGTGCATATATTGTTATTGTTACTTACAAGTAAAGTTACTCCAATGGGAGGTATTTGCTTTTGAAGCAGTTGTCTCAGCCTGGTTTGTACATATTATCTCTTGTTCACCGTGTGGTTGTGTACCTTCCCCCTTTGCTCATTTTGCTAAGAGTCCAGGGACAGGTTTTCAGATGTTCCATCATTCTTGGATGGTTTAAAATATTTGAAAAATTAATTTGTACCAAAAATTAAATTGTACCAAGGTCTTATGTTCTCTGTCCATGTCTGTGAGGTACATGTATAAATGACACAAAAATATGAACAAATCTGGATGAACATTAAACAGCGGGAAGAGGAAACTCCAACTTTGTGGACACAATTTAAATACATATAAAAAAAGAAACCGAAATGGGAACATTCACAGACAGATGAGTGAATGTTACATCTTGCTTTTTATATTCATTTAAGTTACGGAGGACAGTTGTGGTCATTTCTCAAATGCAGAAAAATCCCAAGTGATCAATCAGTCATCACTTACCTGATTTACAGGTGAGGTCTTGATAGCGCCAAGGTCGTTGAGCAAATGGAGCTGTCCATATCGGGAAGCCCTTTTTATGTACTTCTCTTGCACAATTCTCTAGAAATGAGATGTTCTTTTCAAGAATGCAGACTGGCAAATCTCACCTTCCACCTGTACGCCATTGCATCATGGCGTTTTATCTGGTGACTCCCAAGGGCAATTTTAAAATGTGTGGAAAGGGTAGTCCAAGAAGAAAACCCCAGGGCTACAAATTATGATTCCTCACAAACAACACGAGGAGATGAGAAACATGTTCTTATTATGATCGTTAAATAGTGAGAAAATAAATGCAGAGCATTTAACATATCGGGGATTCCTGCAAATGGACCTCCCTTCAGTCACTCGGAATTGAGTCAGCTGATTAGAGAAGGATTTTTCTCTAAACTCTTGATTCTTAATCTCATCGGCACGCCAAGAAATGCACACATTTCTCTCCCAGTGAGGATTTCGTGACTTACAAAGAAATGAAGGGCAAAAAATGTTTGCCTGCTGATAAAATTGCTGTAAATTGGTTCATACCTGTTTGACAGAGCACACTGGATAAAGAAATAACAAATTGGTCCAAACCTGTCAGAAAGAGCACAATGAATACAGAAAAACAGAATACAGAATACAGAAATACAGAATGCAGAAATCTCTGATTTTACTCCTTGGTCTTAGCATGAAATAAGACATTTTGGCATGCTCCCAGGTTCCCAGGAAACAAAATTTTAATTTGGACTATCTCCTTCTCCCGAAGAATCCATCTGTGGCCCGATGCCCTTCTGGTAGCCTAAAGACATAGAGCAGCAATGAAGATGTCATCAAGTCACAACTGACTTACAATGACTCCATCCACAGAGTGTTCCAGGCAGTCAAAGAGCCTACTATGTTCTGGGAACTCAAAGATACTCCCAACCATGTTTTTCTGTGCCCTCAGAGGAGTTTAACAACATTACATAAAACAATGCTATGAATACAATATAAAGTGTATGGTTGACAGTGGCATAGTGTCAAGGGGACAGGAGGTGCACAATGCACCGGGTACGGCCTTAGCAGAGACATGGCGGGGGTGTTCCGGGCAGAGGTGGGATCCAGCAGGTTCTCACAAGTTCCCGAGAGTAGGTTACTCATTATTTGTGTGTACCAAGAGGGGTTTACTAATTGGTGATTTTGCCACGTGATTTTTGCCTTAGTTACACCCCTCCTCTGCAGTAGTGCGCAGAACTTGAAGCAGACTAGCAGGAGGTGCACCGGCGTGCGTGGCAGCCTGCGCCTGCGTGCATTTGTTTCCCACCCAAGGACCGGCACAGCGGCTGCGTCCTTGCCACAGCCCTGCCTAGGAATGCCCTGCCCCTGGAATGCCCGGCCACGCCCCTGTCGTGCCCCGCCCAGCCCCATTGGGCCACAGTTTGAATCCCATCACCACAGGAACCTGTTACTAAAATTTTTGGATCCCACCACTGGTTCCCGGGCAGGTGGGGGCATGGCAGGGGCCCAGGATGCACGTTTGCCCTGGTCGCAGATCCCCCTCACTCCGCCCCGCTGGTTGAGCTGTAACTGACTGGTGAGGACTCCCATGAATTTCCACCTCATGGAGTTTTCAAGGCAAGAGATGAGCAGAGGTGATTTGCCATTGTTTTCCTAGGCCCGTGGTGGCGAACCTTTGGCATTCCAGATGTTATGGACTACAATTCCCATCAGCCCCTGCCAGCATGGCCAATTGGACCTAGGACCTAGGCACTGTTTCAAAGGATAACTTTGCCTGTGTCATAAGTCTTTTTTTTCCTGCTAAGGAGACACACACACAGCCTGCAAAGGTTTTTGGGATCTAGCTTCATTTTCAACTATAAACCTTTCCCTCACTTTCCAGGTGTTCTACAGGTAGCAAATCTAAAGGCTTTAGGGTCACTGATATGAAGTACATTTTGTGGCGTGCATGATTATGGTAATCGTTGACGCTGGATTAATGTATAAATAACTAGGAAGATTTATTTATTTACAGGTTGGTTTTAAAGGAACAAACCAACAGTGCAGATAGACGAAATAGAAACCTGGCTGAGGCACACAAATTAAAACTGGGGATGACATTAGAGAGTAGTTAGGCTTTTCTTCAATGCTTTCAGGCACAAATAAACTTGTATTGACTAGCCCCTAGCAACGGCCTATCTAGGTGGGCCGGGGGGGGGTAGACGACCCACGTGCCATTAGGTGGGGGTGCATTTTGACCCCCACCCCCTCTCTTTGCCATGCCCAGCTCCCAGCTGAACATGACCCACTTGCCTGGCTCGTCCCACCCACTCACCTGCTGCTTGCCCAGCCCACCCTGCTCCCGCTGCTTGCTCACCCTGACCCACTCACCTGGCCCAGCCCAGCCCATACTGTTCACCTGGCCTGTGCCAGTCACCTGGCCTATCCTGCTTTACACACTGCTTGCTTTACACACTGCTTGCTTGCAGCTCACCCAGTTCCACTGTTTGCCCAACCGGACCCACATTGCTTGCCTGTCACTCGTCCAGCCTGTACTGCTCGCCTGGCCTTCTCCACTCGCCCAACTTGGCCAATGCTGTTTGCCTACTGCTTGCCTGGTCCATGCCACCATGCTCCTTGCTGGTTTCCAAGTCAGCCAAGTGGGAGTGCTGCTGGGGTAGCAGAGTGATCCAATTAACAAGAAGCAAAACAACACCGCCAGTCCTGCTGCTTAAGAACACAAACACACACACTTTGATATTTACTAATGAATTTACTAAGTGAACTGAAAAGTGAAAATGAGTGCACTAGTGTCTAAAAGAGCCAGCGTGGTGTACTTGTTCAGAGGAGGTGACCTCTAATCTGGAGAGCCGGGTTTGATTCCCTGCTCTGCCACTTGAGCTGTGGACGCTTATCTGGTGAACCAGATTAGCTTGTGCACTCCAACACATGCCAGCTGGGTGACCTTGGGCTAGTCACAATTCTTTGGCACTCTCTCAACCCCACCAACCTCACAGGGCCCCCTTCCGCACACACAAAATAACTCGTTTTCAAACCACTTTCACAACTGTTTGCAAGTGGATTTTGCTTTCAGCACAGCTTCAAAGAGCACTGAAAGCAGTTTGAAAGTGCATTACTCTGCATGTGCGGAATGAGCCAGGGTGTTTGTTGTGAGGGGGGAAGGGAAAGGAGTTTGTAAGCCCCTTTGAGTCTCCCGCAGGAGAGAAAGGGGGGACATAAACCCGACTCTTCTTCTACTACAACAGTTATGAAGATACATAAATACAAAAAGTTACAAAAAATACAAACCACTAACAATATATGTATACAGATAATGAAACTGTATACATAGGAACAATTATGAGTGCATTGTAAAATTATGAGTGCATTTATTCCCACCCGCAATACAATGCACTCAACCACACCTTTGCATAGCAAGTTCCACCCAAACACCCAAACACTTCTTCACGCAACGTGTGATTGGTGTTTGGAATATGCTGCCACAGGAGGTGGTGATGGCCACTAACCTGGATAGCTTTAAAAGGGGCTTGGACAGATTTATGGAGGAGAAGTCGATTTATGGCTACCAATCTTGATCCTCCTTGATCTGAGATTGCAAATGCCTTAACAGACCAGGTGATCGGGAGCAACAGCCGCAGAAGGCCATTGCGTTCACATCCTACATGTGAGCTCCCAAAGGCACCTGGTGGGCCACTGCGAGTAGCAGAGAGCTGGACTAGATGGACTTTGGTCTGATCCAGCTGGCTTGTTCTTATGTTCTTATGTTCTTAATGATTGGTTCCCCACCCTGGGACATGGATAATATACCATACTAACGTTTCCCTTCTCACTTAAACACAGTGTGAAACAGACTTTTCTCTGTGATACACCTCTGAAGATGCCACTCACAGATGCAGGCAAAATGTTAGGAAGAAGATCCAGCAGACCACAGCCACACAGCCCGGAAAACCCACCAGAACCAGTTGAATCCGGCCGTGAAAGCCTTCGACAATACATTCTCCTATTTGTGTTTTGGTGGTTCACAGCATTAATAAAACTATCCTCCATCTCCACATTTCAATAGAATAAACTTCCTGTTAGCTTTCCTCATGGTTCAACTTTCACACCTTAGCACAGTAATGAGGAAAGCTACGGTATGAATTACCTTGATCTTGATCATCCGCCACACATCCTTACACTTAAGAATCTGTTCTAACTCCTTCATGGCTGCCCTCTCTAACCTTAATCTACTTCTGATTTTTTTTATTTCAGTCTCCCTTTTTGTTGATGATGGAGTCAAGGAATAGAAAATCTTTTTTTAAAAAAAAAATCCAACTGTATTTTTTTAAAGCGATGTTCAAGAGAGATTTTTGTATCACCTGAAATGTGTGTTTAGGTCTTAGTTGGGCCCAGTCCTTAACGAACTGGGTCACAAATGCCAGCGTATGGGCCATAGTTATAATTAACGATGAACAGCGGCTTCCGAACCAGTCCAGAAGATAATCAGAATGAGTTATAATAATATTTGTCACTTTTTATTTATTTTTATTTATTTTTTTATTTTTTAAACTTATATACCACCCAACCCCCCAAAGGGCTCTGGGTGGTGGACAACATAAAAATTCAGATACAAATAAACATAAAACCGAATATCAATTAGTCACTAATAACATAGTTAAAATGCAGCAAGTTAATACATAATATAGCAGTGCCCGCAAAGGCCCTCTGAGACCCTCCCGAGGGGGGAGAGAAAAAGGGTGGGTCCTGCAGATGGTAATGGACCCTACCTATAAAATGAAAAGGAGGGGGGGCACTTTCAGCGGCCGGACACCCCAAAAGCCCGGCAGAACAACTCCAGTCTTACAGGCCCTGCGGAACTCACCAAGGTCCCGCAGGGCCCGGACAGCTGGAGGAAGAGTGTTCCACCAGGCAGGGGCCAGGGCTGTAAAGGTCCTGGCCAGAGTGGAGGCCAGCCGCATCATGGAGGGGTGAGGGACTATCAGCAAGTTGGCCTCCTAACCAAGGTTCCATGAATATGCAAATTTTTGTTTGTTTGAATCAGACCATTGGTCCATCAAGGTCTGCATTGTCTACTCAGACTGGAATCAGTTCTCCAGAATCCCCAGTTGATGTCTTTCACATCTTCTACTACTTGAGGGACTCTAAACTGGTGAACTAGATTTGTTTCCCTACTTCTCCACATGAAGCCTGCTGGGTGACCTTGGGCTAGTCACAATTTTCTCAGAGTTCTTTCAGTCCCAACTAGAAGAAGAAGAAGAGTTTGGATTTATATCCCGCCTGTCTCTCCTGCAGGAGACTCAAAGGGGGTGACAATCTCCTTGCCCTTCCCCCCTCACAACAAACACCCTGTGAGGTAGGTGGGGCTGAGAGAGCTCCGAGACACTGTGACTAGCCCAAGGTCACCCAGCTGGTGTGTGTGGGAGTGCCCAGGCTAATCTGAATTCCCCAGAGAAGCCTCCACAGCTCGGGCGGCAGAGCTGGGAATCAAACCCGGTTCCTCCAGATTAGATACACGAGCTCTTAGTGTAAGGAATTCCATAGAAGCAGAAATAAAAGGCTTTTTGGGTGTAAAAGACCGTTTATTCAGACATCTTAGAAAGCTCACGTACACGCCGTGGCAGGAATAACACTTCCCGCCAGAAGCACAGGTTATAACTCCATCCATCCCATCCCCCTCCCGGCTTCCCATGGGAACGGAGGTCTGTCCTCCCCGCCAGAGATAAGGTCTCCGCCCGAGAAGCTGGCCCATCGCCTCGGGTTGTGGAATGTAGTGAAGGCCAGGCTGACTGACCGGCCATCAACACCACTGAATCCTTTACACTCTGCCTCCCCTAAAAGACTTCTCCCCCAGGTTTGTGCGGAAAGGCGATGGAAAGCAGAAATGAGGGCGGGCCAATATTTTCGAATAGACCCATTGATTATACCCAGAGGAATACCCCCCACCCAAGAGACTAAATATTATGGCGTTTGCGATTAAAGCGCAGAGTCCAGGATGGCGCCAATTTCGTAATGCTTGTGGCCATCAATAATAGTCGGTGGGGGGTCTCTCCGCGGGTCGTGCCAGGCATCGGAAACGGGAGCCTCCTTGAGTAAACTGGAATGGAAAACAGGATGGATATTACTAAGAGAATTAGGCAAGTCCAATCGGGCAGTGACATCATTAATCACTTTAGTAATCTGAAAAGGTCCCAATTAATCTTTGCCTAGTTTAGAAAATTTTATGCACGCCTCTGAGAGTTTTGGTAGACAAATACACCCGAGGCTTCACACGCAGAGGGAAATCTGAAAGGTGCTTGTCCGCTGAAGCTTTTGGGAGTCTTTAGCCTGCTGTAAAGCAGTCTGGACCATTTTCCACCCCTCGCCAGAGATGAAATCCATTGCTGAAACTCCGGTGGGTCCAATGCTTCCGCAGGTAGTTGGGCGTAGCGAGGGAGGAAGGCGACCAGACACAATTTGAAGGGGTCTTTTGTACTGCTATGAACCGCATTATTATAGGCTTATTCTGCAAACGGAATTAGCTTCCGCACAATTATCTTGGTGGTAATTGGTGTAACAACGTAAATACTGCTCCAGGGTTCTGTTCGTTCTCTCTGACTCACCATCACTTTGAACGCGTGGTAGGGGCGGCACGCCGGGCGGCCCCCAACAAACCTAGAAAAGTTTTCCCAGAACTTTGAAATGAATTGGGGCCCATGCGTCGGAGACCACCTTAACGGGGCGGAGTGTAGACGATAAATATGCTGAATGAACAGACGCGCTAATTTAGGAGCGGAGGGGATGGACGTACATGGGATGAAATGGGCTTGTTTAGAAAATAAGTCCACCACCACCCACAAAACCGTGTTGCCCTGACTTTCTGGCAAATCCGTAATAAAATCCATGGAGATGACTTCCCAGGGGCGGAGGCCACCAGGAGAGGTTTCAACAGACCATGGGGTTTTCCCCGAACGTTCTTGGCTTCCGCGACAAATGGAGCAACCTTTAATATATGTCTCAATGTCCTTGCGCGTAGCGCCACCAAAATTGACGGCCAAATGCAGAGTTTTGAGAAAGCCAAAATGTCCAGCTGAGCGGGCATCATGACAGGCCTCGAGAACCTGCTTACGGAGGGGAGGCATCGCACTCAACAATCCCCCGGCCAGCCAAACACCATTCTCCAAACGCAATGGTGGGAGTCACCTTCCTCCGCCCGGTGGCTCGCGCCCAGCCGCCTCCTGAGAGTTCTCATAGGAAAGGGAGAGACCAGGCTGGGAATGGGCGGAGGAGGGGTGGGCGTCTGAGATCGGGTGACAGCCAGCCCCACTGGGAGGGGGGGAGAGAACAGTGCGCCGAATGTCCCGTAAGGCAGCTCCACCCTCCTCGGGCAGGCGAGGCGCATCAGCCAGTTTATTGGTGTTTCCGGGAAAAAATGGACCGTGGAAAGAGAAACGAGAAAAGAAATCGCCCAACGGTTAAGCTTCAAGGACATCTTGAAGGGGTGGATAGGCGTGACCCAAGTTCTTGTGATCCGACCAAACTTGAAAGGGGTGTTTAGCCCCTTCCAGCCAGTGGCGCCAAGTGGAGAGTGCTACTTTGATGGCCGCAGTCTCTTTATCCCCTACTGTCCAGTTGAGCTCAGCACCGGAGAATTTCTTTGATAAATAAGCACACGGAACCAGCCTACCATCTTTATTTTTCTGCAACAGGGCTGCCCCAAGCGCTTTGTCCGAGGCATCCACGTGGACCACAAATGGGATATCTGGATCAGGGTGTTTCAGGATAGGTTCGGTAGTGTCATGTCTCAAGAAACAGGAGTCGGAGGAACAAAACATAGTACTTTATTCCATAGCTGCTACTCACACATAGCTTAAAATCACTCTGCAGCTGTGCTCAATATAACACACTTACTAATTACCAATTACAGTGCAACAGCTGCAGACTCTTAAAACCATACAATACATTACACCCCTTCCCCCTAACTCCTGTAATAATCTGGTGGGATTCTCTTTCGCTGCGATCGTCTCAGCTCTCGCTCTGGCTCCTGAGTCTGTGTTTGTTCCTGGTTCTGCAAAACAATTGGACCCTTTGCTGTTTCCTTATCCTGCATCTCCGTCTGCGCCCTTAACGCCCCAGGTTCCTCGGGGACAATTGGACTATTTACTGCTTCCTCATCCTGCAGCTCCATCTGCCCCCCTTAACGCCCTAGATTCCTCAAGGACCTGGGGTTCCTGATCTACTGTTGGACCTGGCACTCTTCCTTACTTGGTCAACATGTCTGCGGATCACCTGCCCTTCTTCAGTTTCCACCCTATAAGACAAGGGCCCTGTTGGCTGCCTCACAACTGCTGGGACCCAACACGGACCTGCTCCATAATTTCGGACATACACCGTCATCCCTATCAAATGTCGAGGTGCTTTCAACACTTGGTCTTCTTTTTTAGTAGACCCGATCATCAACTGAATCGATGCATTCGCTCCAGCAACGTCGTACGTTTGCGCTTCCTTAGCGACTCCCCAGGACTCCTCCCGGTGGCTGTGCACGGTGTTCCGTGCTGTGTTAACAAAACCTTCGCCAACCGCCGGTGCCAATCCCCTCTACTATTCGCGCAATGCATCCTTTGTTGTCGCAGCACCATCCTTTCTGCCTGCCCATTCGTCGGATGAAGGGCCGAGGTGTAACCTGGCCGAATAACACCATTAGCCAGGAATACTCTTAAACTCCTTAGATACAAACGCTGTCCCATTATCGATACCACCGCATTATCCGGAGGCCATGGGTTGCAAATAACTTACGCGAGTGCCCTAATTACTGTTTGTGATGTCATTGACATTACTGGCACTACTTCTAGCCATTTGGAATATGAATCCACTACAATGAGAAACACCTGGCCCTGGAAAGGCCCTGCAAAATCAATATGTACCCTTGACCACGGTCTTTTGTGGACTCCATTGATAGGTGGGGCCTGAGGTGGGCAGGTAAGTCATCTGACACTCCCTGCACCTGGCCACCCATTCTTCTATTTCGCTATCCATCTTTGGCCACCACACATAACTACGGGCCAATGCCTTCATTCTCACTATTCCAGGGTGCCCTACATGCAAGGCCTCCAGCACCCTAATCCTTAAAGCTGCTGGGATCACTACTCTATTTCCCCACAGTAAGCACCCCTTGTGGACAGATATCTCGTGCCTCTCATTCCAAATGGTCTAAATTTTTCCTCCTAACTTACTTACCAATGGCTAACCCTTCCATGCCCAATTCAAGACTCCGGGCAAGCACTGGGTCCTTAGCTGACCTCTCTGCTATTTCTTGCCGCTTGCACTGGAGGCTCTGATAATGATTCCAACATCAAAACCTCCAAAAGTGGGAGTGATCTTCCTCCTCCCTTTGTACTGGCGGCTTACCCAACGCATCTACATGCCCAATTTTCTTTCCCGACTGGTGCTTAAGAGACATAATGGTGATGCATTCAGGAAACATTGCCCACCGCAGCATTCTAGGGGACAATATCTGTGGTGTCTGGCTCTGAGGAAAATAATCCCAACAGCGCTTATGGTCTGTAACAATCACAAATGGTCACCATACACGTGCGAATCATGAAACTTCTTAACCCAGCCACTATTGCTAATGCCTCCTTATCTATTTGGCGATAATTCGTCCGTTGCAGAACGCGTCCTAGAATAATACGCAATTGGAGCTTCCCGCATATCCTCCAATTGATGGCTCAACACTGCTCCAACTCCACACGGGAGGGCATCGACGCCAAAATCAATGGCTTCCTCTCATCAAAATGAACCAATACACTTTCTGATGACAACAATCTTTTGACATCTCGGAATGCCTTCTCATGCTGACTTGTCCACTGCCACACTGCCAGTTCGCTTATTCTAATAAACGGTGCAGTGGGCTCTGCCACTGCGGCCTTATGCTTTAAGAATGAATGGTAAAAATTTAGCAATCCCAAAAATGCCTGTAGCTCTTGCTTTGACTGTGGTGCTGGGGCATCCTGGATGGCCCTCACCTTTGCTGATGTCGGTGGATTCCTTGCATCTACCATGTATCCCAAAAACTCTACTTAGCTTACTCCAAACACACATTTTTTCACGCTTGACACGCAACCCTACATCTGAGAAGCACTGCAGTACTTTCCGCACCGTGTCATCAGTTTCCTCCTCAGTTGCACCCACTATCAAGACATCATCAAAATGCGGTTATGACTCCCCGGCAAGTTTCTTAATATTTCTTCCATCAAACTCTGGAATATCCCAGGAGCTACACTCACTCCAAATTGCAGCCGCTTTACTCTGAATGCCCCCTGTGAGTCACTATAGTCTGGGCTTCTGCAGTGGCATCATCCACTTCCAGCTGTTGGTATGCTCATGCTTAGATCTAATTTTGCAAAACCTTTCCCCTGCCAATGTTGCTAACAACTGACTGACAACTGGCACTGGGTACGGATGTTTCTGCAATGCCTTGTTAATTGTGCACTTATAATCAGCACAAATCGCACATCCCCATTGGCCTTCCAGGGGTCACAATGGGAGTTTCCCACTTTGCATTTACCACTGGCTCCAATATTCCCTGTTCCCAATAACCGCATCTAGTTCTGCATCCACTTTTAGAGCAAAGCAAATGGAATACTGCGTGATTTTAGACGATGGGGGGTACTGAATTGAAGGATCAAGATACAATGATATAGATGGACCCTTATACTGCCCCAGTCCCTCAGCAAACACACTCTTAAATTCTTCCACTAGCACCTCCCATGTTAACTTGCTAACCTCATGAATTCCAGTAATTGCAATTCCCAACCTCCCAAACCAGTCCAACCCAAAGAGGCACAAGTCCGCCTTCCCTTCCACTATTAACAATTTCAAACATCCATCAAACATATGATATTGGACATGGACATTACACATGCCAACCACAGGTACCGTATGTCCTTGATAATCCGTGAAATTGGTAAGTCACAAGATTGAATGTCCAAATCACCCTGTGGGCAAAATGTTTTATAAAGTGTCCCATGAAGCGATGGAGAATGCTGACCCAGAATCCACTTCCATCACACAAGGGACATCCTGGATCTTCACAGTCACCGCCAACTTAGGGCGAATCTCGGGTTGCACGTGGTTAATTACATCAGCTGCGTAAACACCATCACACTGCTCATGTGGGGTTGGCCAGTCAAGCCAGCTACATGGGGACAGCAAGGTGCATCCACAGAGTGTGTAGCAGATGAGCAGAACATGTCTTCTTGGTCCCTGATGCCTTTTTTTCTCTGCACACTCTCCCAATATGCCCCCAACGTTTACAACAGAAACATTGTGCCTCTTTAAATTTACACCTTTCTCTCTCATGGGGCCCACCACAACTCATACATTTCTCTGTTAACATCCTCCTCCTCTGTTGTGGTGGTCTTCCCATCTTCATTGCACCATGCTGCAGTCTCTGAATTTCACCATTACCCGGGTCTACAGTCCCACTGCCAGCTGTTTGCAATCTCTGTGGGCTCCTGGCTTCATGCGCACCTCGGTAGAGGCTGCAGCAAGTTCAAAATTCAAGGCTCCTTGGTCTGCCGTTTGACATGTCAAGTCTGTCTTTGCCAGCAGCGACCTTTGCAAGGGTGCCTATCTCAGGCCTCAGGCCAGACGCTCTCTTAGCATTTCTTCCAGATTGGAGGAATTACGTTGTTGTGCCAACCGCCGTAAGACTGCAACATAATCTGCAATGCTTTCATTCCCCTCCTGATCACGCTTTATAAAACACTCCGCCTAGCTATTTCTGACCCGGTTGGGGAATGAAATGGTTCCTTAATGCAGTCAGTATTTCTACAAGCGGTGTTGCTGATAAGTCTCTTGGCGCTATCAATGCTGAGGGTGCAGGTCAAACACCCCTTCACCACAGAGGCTCAAACACGGCTCTTTTCCTTTCTGGGTCTGTTATGCCATTTGCCAGAAGATAAAATTCTGTCGGGCCTCATAACTCTGCCACTTCAAAGGAAACTCCAAATTAAACTGTTCCAGCTGCCCTTGAAAGGCCATAATTTACTCACAGTCCTTGCTTCACAAAACTTGCTAGACTCGTCATAAGTTTATCCTCGTCGCCAATTGTCATGTCTCAAGAAACAGGAGTCGGAGGAACAAAACATAGTACTTTTATTCCATAGCTGCTACTCACACATAGCTTAAAATCACTCTGCAGCTGTGCTCAATATAACACACTTACTAATTACCAATTACAGTGCAACAGCTGCAGACTCTTAAAACCATACAATACATTACAGGTAGTAAAAGCAGATTTTAAAAGCTGAAAGGCTGTCTGACATTCTTTAGACCAGGAAAGGGGGGCCCCGGGTTTGGCAGTCAGTGGATCTTTACCCTTAGTGCGTAAGAGGTCTGTGAGTGGGAGAGTCAGTTCAGCGAATTGGGGTATAAAGTCACGATAGAAATTAGCAAAACCCAGAAAAGATTGGAGCTCCTTTCGGTTGGTAGGGGCAGGCCATTGAAGGACTGCTTCAATCTTAGCAGGACCCATTTTTAGGCCCTCGGGCGAGATCCGGTAACCCAAATAGTCAATAGAGGTTTGGTGGAAACAGCATTTCGAAAGTTTGGCAAAGAGGGAGTTGTTGAGCTAACGTTTTAATACTTCCCGAACCAACGCTTCATGCTCCTCCATGGTTTGCGAATAAATTAAAACGTCATCTAAGTACACAACTACTCCCTTGTACAATAAATCATGGAGAACTTCGTTGATAAGGGCCATAAAGCTCCGGGGCCCCACTTAACCCGAATGGCATTATTAAGTATTCAAACTGTCCAAACTTCGTGTTAAATGCAGTCAAGTGTTCATAGCCTTCTGCAATTCTGACCCTGTAGTAAGCTTCTCTCAAGTCCAACTTAGTAAAGATGCGTCCCTTGCCCAATGCGTCTAAAAGATCCTTGATTAGTGGCAAAGGGTATTTATTGGACAGAGAGACTGCATTGAGTCCTCGGTAATCTGTGCAGAGCCGTAAAGAGCCATCTTTCTTTTAACAAACAATACAGGAGCAGCATGTGTGTGTTGGTAGCTCGCCAGATGTAGAACCCAGCGGCGAGGTTCTTGTCTAAGAAGGCAGTTCCTTCTCCTCATAGGGACTCATGCAGTAGATTCTACCTTTGGGCAGCTGCGCCCCTGGCTGTATTACGATTTTGCAGTCAGTGTCTCTATGGGGTGGCAACTGATCGCATTCTTGCTCCTGAAATACTCGGGCTAAGTCTTGGTAAGCCGGTGGAATGCCGGTAGAATCGGGAGCAATTATAGCGTGCATCGCCGATGAAGCCCGGGGGGTGTGTGTGTCAGGAGAAGCAGAGTTTTCCCCCCAATTCATGTGTTCACCGCAGGGAGGGTCAGTGAATTCTAAGATCCGTTCTTTCCAAATGAATTTTGGTTCATGTAACAACAACCATGGCATGCCCAGAACTATGGAGTGTTTGGCCACTGGCGCCAGGATAAAACTAATTTTCTCCCAATGGTCGGCGCAGCGGAGGAGAACCGGTTGCGTTTTGAACTGGGCGGTCCTTCGCTTCTCGAGGACTGCCGGCCCATTTGGGTGAATGGTATGGGCTTAGCCAGGGGGATTTGGTCTAGACCCAGTTCCTCCGCCACCTGGGGCCGCATTAAGCAATGGGAGCAGCCCGAATCTACAAGGGCTGAGGCTATAATCTGAAAGTATACTTAAGCGGGTTGGCCAGAAACGCTTTGGATTGTAATGGGGCGCTGCCTTCACTCACCGCGTCAGGAGTCGAACCCATGTCCATGGGGGCTGAAGAAAGGCAAACAGCTGCTTCCCTCCTCTGGGTCGCCGATAACTGCCTTTGACGAGCCTGTTGGGGAAGCGCCCGGATTTGCGCGTGGTAGCTTGGCAGATGGGGTGCGTAGCGGCGGGCCGGTTGGCTTCTGTTTTTCGGCACCTGGCGGCCAGATGACCTGGTCCTCGCCAGTAAAGACACAATCCCAGTCCGTGGCCAGTACCGGAGAGTGAGGTGGTCTCGGTAGGCGGCTGGAAAGCTTGGCTTGGTGGTCGCAGTGGTGGTGGTCGAGTGGCGGGTTTGGGCGTAGGCCCCGACGCGGCGTATTCCAAACGAGAGCGCCACCTGGGATCCCAATTCGATCCAATCAGCGATAGTGCGGGGATCCAAATTAAAACACCGTTTCCGCAACTTGCCGTCGACAGCATCCGAGAAGTATTAGCATTTCATGCGCTCAGGCCACTCAGGAGGGAGTCGGCAGCAGCCGCATACTGAAACTCACGGGCAAAATCTGCATCACGGCGGTTGCCTTGCTGGATAGATTTGATGATGCGGGTAGCCTAATTTTCAGCACCGGATCTTGGAAGGCGAGCCCTTAAGGCTTGGAGGAATCGCGGGCACCGTCGGCGAGTATCTTCATCTTGCAGGTTCAAAAGAGTCACAAACCAGTCGGCTGCCGCCCATCCAGGACTGAGCCGATGTCCCGTATTTTTTGGCGCCAGACCGGTATAAATCGTCATAGTCCTCCATGTGGGCATCGAAGGTTGCAAGATGAAGGAGGGACGGTTGGAAGCGGTCCCATTGAAACGGGCAGGTATTGGAGGTCTGTAGTATCCCCTCTCCATCGCTCCTTGGCCCAGCGCAGGGGCGGCGGCGCCAGGTTGAGCAGGTTGAGCAGGTTGAGGCAGCGGTTGGCGCAGGGGGGGGCCGGAATCGGTGGAGGTACTAACGCCGGTGCGCTGGCGTTCGGTGGGAACCGGTCCTTGGAGGGTGGCAGGACCCAGCAGAGTAAGCCCCTCTGGCCGGCTGTACCAGTGACAGCGTAGACTCCAACTTGGGTTGTCCTGTTCTGCTGTTTTTCAGTTCCCTCTCCAAAGGCAGCCAGCTCTCTCTCGCCCGCAAAGTCAATGCATCTTGAGTGGCGCATGCAACGCTGCTTTCTCCCCGCTCCAATTTAGCCAGTTCGTCACCGTTGAATAGCTGCAGTAAGTTCACTTTATGCGGCGCCAAGGCCTGAACGCAGCTTTAGTGTTGACGCTGTAAGTCCAGTTTGGAGTGTTCCAGAACTTTATCATGGACTGATTGATTCTGCGCGATATTGCCGTTGCAGTGCGTCTTTAGCGCGGTCCAATTCGAGTTGGATTTCTTTGCTTGCTGTTCCCGGTCTCTTTGCAGGTTTTCACGCTCTTGCTGCAGCTGTTCTCGTTCCTCTTCCCATAGCTGCCGTTCACGGGCCCATGCTTCTGGCCGCCTCGCGAAGTCGGCCCACTTCCTCATCCCAGCTCTCTTTTCGATGGGAGAGGAATAGATCGGATGGGAGTGCAGGCTCTCACGGAATCCTCTTCATCTGAGCGCAGGACGTCGTGCCCACCGGTGGCTCCACGGGCATCTCAGATGCAGCCGCTGGTCCGGGATCTGGGGGGTTCGATCGAAGACGATGCGGATACCCTCCCAATCCCGGTATAGTCCCAGTTTCAGCGGTGGTCTTCGGACGGGCCCCAGTGCTATGCCACGGTGGATCTTTGGGAGCATCACCAAAATACGAGTCCAGGAATCGTTCAATGGACTCCCTGTGTTGCTGCATGAAAGGTGGTCAGGCCCGTCTCCTCGTGACAGGTTGCATCTGAGGTTTGTAATCCATAACGAAAAACGGGTAGACATCCGATCCACAGGCTCGATCCATAGACAAGCTAAGCGACTCATGTAAGTCCCCATGGTGCGTCTTCCGTCCCTCGTTCCAGCGGAGTAAGGAAGACTTCGTGCTGATACGAGACGGGGAAAGAGTCACCAGCGAGACCCGTTCTCCCGCCCGGTTCCTCCAAATCCAGAAGGGGAGAGCTCGGGCCCTCTTTGGGGGCTACGAACCTTCGACAGGAATATTCAACCTCTCCATGCCGAGACACCAGAGGTCCACTGCACTAGGAAGATAGATGAACGATAGTTTCCTGCCACAATGTAAGGAATTCCATAGAAGCAGAAATAAAAGGCTTTTGGGTGTAAAAGACCGTTTATTAAGACATCTTAGAAAGCTCGCATTACCGCGCGTGGCAGGAATAACACTTCCGCCAGAAGCACAGGTTATAACTCCATCCATCCCATCCCCCTCCCGGCTTCCCATGGGAACGGAGGTCTCATCTCCCTCGCAGAGATAAGGTCTCCGCCGCAGAAGCTGGCCCATCGCCCGGGTTGTGGAATGTAGTCAAGGCCAGGCGGCTGACCCGCTCATCAACACCACTGAATCCTTTACACTTAGCCTCCTACGCCACTGCTGCTCCTCAACTACCTCAAAAGGGGTCTGTTTTGGGGAGAGCAAGTGAAAGAATGGGTAAGCTGTTTTGAGACTTCTTATGGTTGGGAAAAAAACCAGGTATAAATCAGAACCCCTCTTCTGCTTTTCTTCTGATTGTTCCAATTGGAGATGCCAGGGATTAAAACTGAAACTTTCACCGTGCCGAAAAATTGGAACCCGGATCTCCCAACTTTTACTCACACACTCTCCCCATGACACCATAGCATTTGAATATGGAAGCTGGGATGAGAGGGCCTTGTGTTTTTTTCTCCACTGTTTAGGTTTTAGAAGACGTTAACATAGCAAGTGTATGATGTGCATGAACTAGAAGCACAAGACTGCCAGCATCAATAGTCCCTCTAACAACGGTACGGAACTCTGCAGAAGTTCTCTACCACTATGGCCCCTTCCGCATGTGCAGAATAATGCACAATCAAACCACTTTCACAACTGTTTGAAAGTGGATTTTGCTATATGTATTTATTTATTCGATTTGGTAAACCGCCCTACCCCCAAAGGGCTCAGGGAGGTGCACAACAAACAACAATACAATAAAACAAATTGAATAACCCCAGTTAAAATACAAAGCCTTAAAACTATAAAACTACGGCAGCAGCAGTAGCCTTCAATAAATAATTTGATTAATAATAGATACTGCACAATACTATACTGCACAATACTAGAACCAGGGGGCATACATTGAAAATGCTGGGGGGAAGAATGAGGACTAATAAAAGGAAACACTTCTTCACGCAACGTGTGATTGGTGTTTGGAATATGCTGCCACAGGAGGTGGTGATGGCCACTAACCTGGATAGCTTTAAAAGGGGCTTGGACAGATTTATGGAGGAGAAGTCGATTTATGGCTACCAATCTTGATCCTCTTTGATAAGAACATAAGAAGAACATAAGAACAAGCCAGCTGGATCAGACCAAAGTCCATCTAGTCCAGCTCTCTGCTACTTGCAGTGGCCCACCAGGTGCCTTTGGGAGCTCACATGTAGGATGTGAACGCAATGGCCTTCTCCGGCTGTTGCTCCCGATCACCTGGTCTGCTAAGGCATTTAGAAGGTCAGATCAGATTGGATCAAGATTGGTAGCCATAAATCGACTTCTCCTCCATAAATCTGTCCAAGCCCTTTTTAAAGCTATCCAGGTGGTGGCCATCACCACCTCCTGTGGCAGCATATTCCAAACACCAATCACACGTTGCATGAAGAAGTGTTTCCTTTTATTAGTCCTAATTCTTCCCCCCAGCATTGTCAATGAATGCCCCCTGGTTCTAGTATTGTGAGAAAGAGAGAAAAATTTCTCTCTGTCAACATTTTCTACCCCATGCATAATTTTGTAGACTTCAATCATATCCCCCCTCAGCCGCCTCCCCTCCAAACTAAAGAGTCCCAAATGCTGCAGCCTCCTCATAGGGAAGGTGCTCCAGTCCCTCAATCATCCTTGTTGCCCTTCTCTGCACTTTTTCTATCTCCTCAATATCCTTTTTGAGATGCGGCGACCAGAACTGGACACAGTACTCCAAGTGTGGTCGCACCACTGCTTTATATAAGGGCATGACAATCTTTGCAGTTTTATTATCAATTCCTTTTCTAATGATCCTCAGCATAGAGTTTGCCTTTCTTACAGCTGCCATGCATTGAGTTGACATTCCCATGGAACTATCAACTAAGACGCCTAAATCCCTTTCCTGGTCTGTGACTGATAGCACTGACCCCTGTAGCGTGTATGTGAAGTTTGGATTTTTTGCCCCTATGTGCATCACTTTACATTTTGCTACATTGAACTGCATTTGCCTTTTCTGGGCCCACTCACCTAATTCATCAAGGTCCGCTTGGAGCTCTTCGCAATCCTTTGTGGTTCTCACCACCCTACATAATTTGGTATCATCTGCAAACTTGGCCACCACGCTACCCACCCCTACTTCCAGGTCATTTATGAATAGGTTAAAGAGCACTGGTCCCAAAACGGATCCTTGGGGGACACCACTCCGGACATCTCTCCATTGTGAGAACTTCCCATTTACACCCACTCTTTGTTTCCTGTTTCTCAACCAGTTTTTAATCCATAGGAGGACTTCCCCTCTTATTCCTTCATTGCTGAGTTTTCTCAACAGTCTCTGGTGAGGAACTTTGTCAAAAGCCTTTTGGAAATCCAAGTAGACAATGTCCACCGGTACACCCCGTCCACATGCCTGTTTACACCCTCAAAGAACTCTAGTAAGTTTGTAAGACAGGATTTGCCTCTGCAAAAGCCATGCTGACTCTTTCTCAGCAGGTCTTGCTTTTCTACATGTTTTATAATTTTATCTTTAATGATAGATTCTACTAATTTACCAGGAACAGATGTCAAACTGACTGGCCTGTAATTTCCCCGGTCCCCCCTAGATCCTTTCTTAAAGATTGGCGTGACATTGGCCATCTTCCAGTCTTCAGGGATGGAGCCTGATTTCAGGGATAAGTTGCATATTAAAGTGAGAACATCAGCAATTTCATGCTTGAGCTCTTTAAGAACTCTTGGGTGAATGCAATCTGGGCCAGGGGATTTGGTAACATTTAGTTTATCAATGATCTGAGATTGCAAATGCCTTAACAGACCAGGTGCTCGGGAGCAGCAGCAGCAGAAGGCCATTGCTTTCACATCCTGCACGCGAGCTCCCAAAGGCACCTGGTGGGCCAATGCTAGTAGCAGAGAGCTGGACTAGATGGACTCTGGTCTGATCCAGCTGGCTTGTTCTTATGTTCTTATGTTCTTAAAATCCAGCTTCAAAGTGCATTGAAGTGCATCACTTAGCCACCTGTGAGAGCTCCCACTGCTGGGTGACTGTCCAGTGTACTTGGTGCAGCTGCACAGCTTACAATAAACATTGAGCATTAAGTTTTGGAGATCAGAACCAGAAGTCAATTATGCCGTTGTTTGTGGCTTGCGTACATTGTACTCTCCAACAAATCGAACCAGAGTAGTCTGTCTTTTCTGGAGAATCCTTGCTGTGCCCCATGACAACAGTCTTAATTGAAGAACTCAGAATATGATATTCTTTACTGAAGTACTATATCAGGATATTGGCAGATAAAGAACCATAGCCAGACCTAACAATCTATCCCGCCATATACTTAATAAAAAGAATCATCCTCTGTTCTAATCCTGAGTTCTTCAATTGAGACTACAGTCACAGGACACGACAGTTAGCCAGACCTAGATATATAGACACTGATATATATACCACAATCCTCAAATATCTTACATATGGGGTGCTGTGTGTTTTCCGGGCTGTATGGCCGTGTTCTAGCAGCATTCTCTCCTGACGTTTCGCCTGCATCTGTGGCTGGCATCTCAGATCTTCTGAAGATGCCAGCCACAGATGCAGGCGAAACGTCAGGAGAGAATGCTGCTAGAACACGGCCATACAGCCCGGAAAACACACAGCACCCCAGTGATTCCGGCCGTGAACGCCTTCGACTATAGATCTTACATATGTTGTCCATTACTTTAAAAAGATTAAAGGGTAGCCAATTGGACCACCTCCAACACACAAGCCTTTATTGGCATATAAAACAGGACAAAATTTTAAAACAAAACAAGGTTAAGAAATACAGTTAAAATTGCTAAAATTACTAATTTCCAGTATAAAATTTGCAACAGTTTCACAAAAGAGCACATCAGAGCTGTTCAGGAGATTGGGTATCTTATAACACTCATGCCACTGAGAACATTGCAAGAAAATGGAATTCTTGTATTTCATGCATATCTTATTGTACTGAATTGGACCACCTAACTCTAGACGCAAGGACAAGATGCAAAATCCGCCGCTACGGGACCTGGATCCGTAATGATGACTCTTCCTCTGGATGGTGCATGAGCAATATCTTTTAAATGTCGGTTTCCAAGCGAGATTAGCTATCTGGTTGAAAAAAAAATGTCTTCTGGGCTCTGCCTTCTAGTGTTGATACAGGATGCTCCGGATGATTATCCTAATCACACTCAGGTTTTGGGCTGTTGTGCGTAAGAAAAAATGTGAACATTGAGTCAAAGAATTCCAACCGGAAGATTCCAAATGAGGAAAAGCACATGTTCACCAAGTAAGGAATTCTCCCTTCTCCATCATTGTCTTATTTCCCGGGGCAGACAGTTTGGCGCTGTATAAAAAGGCCTTGTGTGGGCCAGGATCTTCACTCCCGGGGCTTCGCTTGCCTTCGTTCAGTCTGTGAACAGGGTAAGTATAACTTTTTTTTTTACTTCAAAAAAGGCAAAGGATTTGACTAGTGCTTCACCACAACATGTCTAACGTAGTTGGGTAGAGTTGCCAATTGTGGGTTGGGAAATTTCTGCAGATTGAAGGGGTAAAGTCCGGACAGGGTGGAATTTGATGAACCAGGGGGCATTCATTGAAAATGCTGGGGCGGGGGGGGGGAGAATTAGGACTAATAAAAGGAAACACTTCTTCACACAACGTGTGATTGGTGTTTGGAATATGCTGCCACAGGAGGTGGTGATGGCCACTAACCTGGATAGCTTTAAAGGGGGCTTGGACAGATTTATGGAGGAGAAGTCAATCTATGGCTACCAATCTTGATCCTCCTTGATCTCAGATTGCAAATGCTTTAGCAGACCAGGTGCTCGGGAGCAACAGCCGCAGAAGGCCATTGCTTTCACATCCTGCACGTGAGCTCCCAAAGGCACCTGGTGGGCCACTGCGAGTAGCAGAGAGCTGGACTAGATGGACTCTGGTCTGATCCAGCAGGCTAGTTCTTATGCTCTTATGTTCTTATGATGATGTGGAATCTCAATGGGGTGTAAAACCACAGAGGCCCTTTCCTAACGGGCCAATAAAAGTGGAGGACAGGTGGGTTTCATGAACCCGCCCTGGCCCCTTTGCATGGCTGGCTGTCCTGTGGCAGTCAGCGTGTTGGCTAGTGTGTGTGCTTCTTCACAAAGGCACATCAGTTGGGTAATTTCCTGCTGGCTTTCTCCCCCCCTGCTTGCCGGTGAAAGACCACCCCCCCCCCCCGGACCGTAATATAGCCTGTTTCCCCTGCATGGCTCCACAGATGGGAGCCGGGGAAGGGGTTTTCGAGAATTGCTATATGTGTGTTTCTTGTGGTTGTGGAGGGCTTTCCAGGTGGTGCAGCAGTGGTGTAGGAGGTTAAGAGCTCGTGTATCTAATCTGGAGGAACCAGGTTTGATTCCCAGCTCTGCCACCTGAGCTGTGGAGGCTTATCTGGGGAATTTAGATTAGCCTGTACACTCCCACACACACCAGCTGGGTGACCTTGGGCGAGTCACAGCTTCTCAGAGCTCTCTCAGCCCCACCTACCTCACAGGGTGTTTGTTGTGAGGGGGGAAGGGCAAGGAGATTGTAAGCCCCTTTGAGTCTCCTGCAGGAGAGAAAGGGGGGATATAAATCCAAACTCCTCCTCCTCCTCCTCCTCCTCCTCCTCCTCCTCCTCCTCCTCTTCTTCTTCTTCTTCTGGTGTGGCCGTGGTCTGTGGCTGGCATCTTCAGAGGTGTATCACAGAGAGAAGTCTGTTACACACTTCCCTCTGTGATACACCTCTGAAGATGCCAGCCACAGATGCAGGTGAAATGTTAGGAACAAGATCAACCAGACCACGGCCACACAGCCCGGAAAACCCACCACTACCAGTTGAACCCAGCCATTAAAGTCTTCAAGAATACATTGTGTTTCTTGTGTTTTAACATGACTCGCAGCAGTGGCTGTGGCTGTGAGCCACATTAAAACAAAAGAATAGCACATAACATGATTCTCAAAAAACCTGGGGGGGGGGGTACACGGAGCAGATCCACATTAGGATCGGGATCAGTGAAAAGTTCCCACCCAACCCAGATTTTTTACTGATGATATCCCTGCGTGGAAAGAACCAAAGTCCCCCCATCAAAAAAGATAAAAAAAATTCAGGGAAACTTATTTCCTTCTTCTGGACATTCACTGTAATTTCAGGGGATCTCCAGATCTCACCTGGAGGCTGGTGACCTCATTGAAGTTGAGTGATATGATAATGTAGACTGATAAAATTTAGGCTGGTCCTGAAAGAAGCAATCTTTTTAGCCCATTTTGAATGCAGCAAACTTGGGAATGTACAAAACGATTCTTCAGGAATTTGACTCAGTTCTGCTTCCTTCAAGAACACTGAAAGAAAGACCTTGGCATCTCAGGCCAAGACCAGCATCTTAGAAGCTCATGGCACATGAAAGCATCTGAGATGTACTGCCTGTAGTGTAGCGCCCCCTACAGCATCTGAGGTGTACTGCCTTTGCACATGGATGTTTCATTTAGTTTGCATGAGATTTGTATACGTTTATGATTTTACTTATCTTTCTCCAGTGTTAACAAAAACAACGGATACATTTTCATAAGACTGATTTTAAGAACATAAGAACATAAGAACTAGCCTGCTGGATCAGACCAGAGTCTATCTAGTCCAGCTTTCTGCTACTCGCAGTGGCCCACCAGGTGCCTTTGGGAGCTCACATGCAGGAGGTGAAAGCAATGGCCTTCTACTGCTGCTGCTCCCGAGCACCTGGTCTGCTAAGGCATTTGCAATCTCAGATCAAGGAGGATCAAGATTGGTAGCCATAGATCTACTTCTCCTCCATAAATCTGTCCAAGCCCTTTTTAAAGCTATCCAGGTTAGTGGCCATCACCACCTCCTGTGGCAGCATATTCCAAATACCAATCACACGTTGCGTGAAGAAGTGTTTCCTTTTATTAGTCCTAATTCTTCCCCCCAGCATTTTCAATGGATGCCCCCTGGTTCTAGTATTGTAAGAAAGAGAGAAAAATGTCTCTCTGTCAACATTTTCTACCCCATGCATAACTTTATAGACTTCAATCATATCCCCCCTCTGACGTCTCCTCTCCAAACTAAAGAGTCCCAAACGCTGCAGCCTCTCCTCATAAGGAAGGTGCTCCAGAAGGTGCATTTAGAATGCTGATCTCCTACTAATGAAAGCTCATTTGAGATCATCCAGTTTTTTTTATTCATTTCATAAAAAAATGGAAGCCCAGACTTGGATGGCCTAGGCTAACCTGATCTTATCAGATCTCAGAAGCCAAGAAAGTTCTGGTCAGTCCTTGGATGGGAGACCACCAAGGAATTCCAGGGTTACTCTGAGGAGGGAAGGGGACACGCCCCCTGGCCAGAGCAACGGCTGAAGTGACGGAGGCAAGGAGGCGTGTCCCCTTTCCTCCTCAGAGCAACAAAAGACAGGGAAAAGGTAGGCAGCTGTTCGGGAGCACCACGAGAATATGCCAGCTTCCACCCGCTGTCTGCTGCAACGGGTGGCAACGGGTGTATTCCAAAAAACTCACCCCCAAGCGAGTTTCAGAAGCTGCGTCTTCGTGCCACTTCAGGGGAGCCAGGACGGCGCTGCTGTGATGCAGCAGCACCTCCTGTGTGAACAGTGCCCAGAGCAGCAGTGGCGTAGGAGGTTAAGAGCTCATGTATCTAATCTGGAGGAACTGGGTTTGATTCCCAGCTCTGCCGCCTGAGCTGTGGAGGCTTATCTGGGGAATTCAGATTAGCCTGTACACTCCCACACACGCCAGCTGGGTGACCTTGGGCTAGTCACAGCTTCTTGGGGCTCTCTCAGCCCCACCTACCTCACAGGGTGTTTGTTGTGAGGGGGGAAGGGCAAGGAGCTTGTAAGCCCCTTTGAGTCTCCTACAGGAGAGAAAGGGGGGATATAAATCCAAACTCTTCTTCTTCTTCTTTTTCCATCCCTGGAGCGCTGTTGTTTCCCCGTGCGGAAACCGCCATATTGAATACAGAATAGAGTTTATTTGAATATGGCCATAGGCTTTTACAAAACATCATGAACTGATTTGCCACTTTATAAAATACATACAAACATTGCAATGAATTGCAGTAGTATAAACAACCTTAAAAAGATGAGTAACTGTAAACCAGTCAGGTTGTCCCACCGACCAATGGAATCAATTTTGGGTAACTGCTCTCATGTGTGCGTCATTTGGTCCTCATTTTCCTTGCTGTCAGAGCATACGTTGACATTCTGGCTCCTTCCGCACATGCAAAATAATGTGTTTTCAAACCACTTTCACAACTGTTTGCAAGTGGATTCTGCTATTCCGCACAGCTTCAAAGAGCACTGAAAGCAGTTTGAAAGTCCATTATTCTACATGTGCGGAATGAGCCTCTGTAAGATATAGAATCATCATAATCTGAAAGCAGGGATATTAATTTCTCAGTAACAGAATGTAAATTTAAACCAGCTCCTATTCCAGCAAGAAATTTAGCCCTGGTTGCATAGAAAGTGGACAGTCAAAAATGTGATGGGGTAAATCCTCCAGGACAGACAAACCACAAATACAGACCTTGGGTATGCAACTCTAGCGACTGACCAATATGACTGCTGGCATTGTTTCGAAATGCAAGGATGTGAACGCTGCTCTGAGAAGATTGTTTGATATCTTAACTAAATAGGAGGATCTGAAATGGTAGGGTTTTTAAAAATAATTTGTATCATGAAGCAGACTGTTTTCAGAATTAGTGATTTGTCTCTCAGAGTAGAACACTTATATACCCGGTCTCTACACTGAAGAATATCTACTGGGGGATCTGAAAAAATAATCTGGAATGGTATATATAGTTAACAGTATTCTACTGATGAATTCAAGAAGTGATGGGTTTCTTTGAAAACATGAGATTGAACCACAATGGACTAATCATACTTGGATTATCCACTCTGATTTTTCCTAGATTTTTTCCCCCGGAAAGATGTACCTGGACCCCACTCTTGCAGTGGAAGAAAATGGGGGGATGATATTGCAGATGCAGTGATGTCATTCCTGAAGCTCTAGGACTTCCTCCCTCCATCTCTGTAGTATTTACCATAGAGATTGGGTGAATTCCTAGAACATCACATGACATGCGCATAACATTTTCAGGTCTTTACCCAGAAGTGACAGATGCAGATGCAGTGATGTCATTCCGAAAGCTCTAGGACTCCCTCCCTCCATCTCTGTAGTATTTACCACAGAGATTGGGTGAATTCCTAGAACTTCACGTGACATGCGAATATCATTTCCAGGTCTTTACCCAGAAGTGACAATGCCACATCACTATCACTCCCTCTTCTCAATCCCCATCACCAAATGCTGTCAAGATAGCAAAGCACAGATTTGGCAACACAAATGGAGAAAGAAAATCCCACCATAACTTTGAGGGTGGCATGTTACCATGCAGACGTTGATTTATGAACCCAGACACAAGAAGCCAAAGATTTTATTTATTTATTTATTTATTTGATTTATAAACCGCCCCATCCCCAAGGGGCTCTGGGCGGTAGACAACATCAGTATATATACAATAAATAGAGGTTCACGATAGTGATCACAGCAATCAATACATTAGCTAAAATCCATTAAAATCTATTAAAACAGCGATTAGCATAATAATGACAGGCGTCCTATAACCTAATTTATTAAAATCTCCCTAAAAAGAAGGAGAAGAGGCCAGATCCCGCTCTAGGAGGGCAACATAGATGGAACCAAAGTTAAGATGGTATAGATGCATAAAAGCATAAGGGCACAAGGGGGGGGGGCGCGACTCAGCGACTGGACGCTCCAAAGGCCCGGCAGAACAACTCAGTCTTACAGGCCCTGTGGAACTCGCCAAGGTCCCACAGGGCCCAGACAGCTGGAGGAAGAGTGTTCCACCAGGCCGGGGCCAGGGCCGTGAAGGTCCTGGCCCGTGTGGAGGCCAGCCACATCATAGAGGGGCCGGGAACCACCAGCAAATTGGCCTCTGCAGAACGCAGAGGCTGAGTGGGGGCATATGGGGTAATGCGGTCTCTGAGGTACGAGGGTCCCAGGTGTCCCTTATTTGTTCCCTGGTGATGTTCCCTAGTGATGTTCTATTCCCACTGAACCTTTAGTGAAAATGCATTTGCCATCATCATTGAACGAGCCTTATATTTTGGTTGCTTTATAGATACACTCCAAGAAAAATCCAAAATGACTTGTGGTTGCTGTGGAGGCCAAAGCGGTGGAGGCCAAAGCCGGGTCATTTGCATTCCTATGAGCCAAGTGTGCAGCAAGGGGTCTTCTTGTTGCGGCTCCTGCTGTGGTGGCTGTAACTGTGGCTCCTGTTGCGGATCTGGATGCTCCTGTGGATCTGGATGCTCCTGTGGATCAGGCTGTGGATCCTGCTGCGGCGGATCTGGATCCTGCTGTGGTGGATCCGGATCCTGCTGTGGCGGATCCGGATCCTGCTGCGGGGGATGTGGATCCTGCTGCGGCTCTTGCTGTGGATCTTCCGGAAAGTCCTGCAAAATCATCATCCTCCGGCCAGTGTACTGGCCTTCAATGTATTGCACTCCATACTACTGTCGCCCGAAAAAGGAGTGTTGCTCCTGCTGCTCCTGCTGCTGAGCGGCCCCGCAGGTTCTCCAATGGTCAAACCCCAACCTCTGAAGCTCCTTGGGCAGTTTGTGGAAGACCACCCGAGCCACTCCTGCTGAGGCTGTTGTGATGCTTGCTTGCTCCCCCCTCTTTTCAAACCACTTATTCTTCATCTCCTTTCCATGCCCAGAGTTCATGCTCAGCACATACCCTGTGAGAAGGTAATCTCAGCCAGCCGCCACATGAGGATAACAGGTTCCTTCCCTCTGTCTAACAAATGCTGTGTTCACTCTCTGGGAACTGCCGCTCTACTTTAATCTCTTTTTCTCCTTCTGTACTGTCATCTCCCATTGGGGTCAATAAACTGTGATTGCTCCTGCATTCATTGTGTGATTAAATACTCCCCCTCCCAATTTCCATTCAGTTACGGTCGTATGAAGTTGCCTTAAACTGAGTCAGATGATTGCCTTCATTTTCAAGTGCATGCTAATTCAGAAATGTTTAATGAAATTTCCCTCCTTTTGTGGGAGAAGGCCAACCCAATAGAAAAATGTTAAGATTACTCTACCCACCTCCTTAACATCTTAGGGATAAACCAGAAGTTCAGTAGGGTCTTAAAGACTATCTGGGGAATTCAGATTAGCCTGTGCACTCCCACACACGCCAGCTGGGTGACCTTGGGCTAGTCACAGCTTCTCGGAGCTCTCTCAGCCCCTGGGTGTTTGTTGTGAGGGGGGAAGGGCGAGGAGATTGTAGGCCCCTTTGAGTCTCCTACAGGAGAGAAAGGGGGGATATAAATCCAAACACTTTTTCTTCTCTTCTTCAGACCTTGTATCTCTTCTACTCTTCTCATTGGATATAAGGACTCAGGGATTTATGTTCTGATTTATATATGATGAAGGGGGATGTGAATCTCAAAAGCTTACCCCCCCACCCAAAAAAATCTTGCTAGTTTCTAAGGTACCAGAGGAAATCCAGCACAGGCTTTCAATAGCCAGAGCCCGTTTAATCAAAGACATGTGATCGGATGTGCTGTGACACATGGACGTCCACACCAGAATAAGCTAAAGATATTTTCTTTGTTTTGCTGAAATTTGAATTATCTGGCCTCTATAGTCTTACTAAAATGCAGGGAAATGTAGAAAGGCGCCTGAGGGTGAATATTCCCCAAAAGTGTGAGATCCAAGGTTCTTCCTACTTCCACGGCGCTTTGAATTGGAAGGGGGAATACTTATTGTTGAAAGAAACTTTTACAGTGCCATCCCAAATGGAACGACACCCTTCTCAGACTACTGACATCAATAGATTTAGAAAGGTACAACTCAGGGCCTTTCTCCACTCATCGTTTGCTGCGCGCTACTCTTGCCAAATAGCGCGGGGTCCAGTGGCACTCCCCACTACAGAGGCGGCAACAACGCAGCCGCCCCGACTCTGCCACTCTCGCGCCCCCTCAGTGTGCATAATTTCTGGCGCTGCTGAAAACGGCGCCTTTTGAGGGGAAGCAGTGGGGAAGACGGGGAACACAATCCCCGCGCTGAAAAGGTCCACGCCAGATGAAAACGACGTCATTTTTAAAAGTGGGGAAACGGCCTCTGTTTAAGAGACAAGAAGGAAGATATGGTTGTAGGTTTACCGAACAGATGTACTTTTATTGGCTGGGTGGTGGCAGCAGAGAGCAGTTTTAGATGTGCAGGGAATGGTAGAAAGAAAGCCGAAGAGGAGAATGCCCCCTTGTGGTCAAGCAGATTAAGACTTTGATCAGCTGAATAAACCGTGCTAGTCAAATGCCAGCCTCTGAGTAAAAACCATACACGAACCTGAAAAACAGTCAGAACATTCAGAAACCAGTGGGGGACATTTTAATTGTCCAGGGTTTTAATTCCAGATTGATAAATGCTGACCTCTTCCTTTAACCAATGCTGAAATCTCACACGTCGTCAATTGGGAACTGAACTAGGTATTAATAGTCATTCTCGGAAATCTCCGGGCCTCCCCTGGAGGTTGGCTACCATACCAGCGAGAGATGTTCTCAGTCACAGGCGGATACCAGGTTCTGCATTAAATAGCAGGTTTCAGTCCCTTATTCCTGAGTTTCAGGGTCAAAGATGCAAGCTGGTCGCCTTGCCCCATGATCATTTTTCCCTAGACTGGGTCTTGCAGATTGGGACTTTCACATACACAACAACCCCCCACCCCACCCTAATCAGAAAAGCCTCCTCATTAAACCCCTTCCTTTCTTCTTCAGGCATAACCTATATAATCCCATGAAAATATCCACCCTATCATTAAAAAAAATAAAAAAGGGGAAGTACAATTACTCGTGGGATGGAGGCGTCTCATTTTCCCCTCCCCTCCTATTTCCTCTTTCCCTTCCCTAGCAGTTTCCCTGCTCCTCTTCTTTTTCATGCCTCCTTGTTTCCCTGCTCCTACACATGAAGCCTGCTGGGTGACCCTGTACTAGCCACAGTTCTCTTTGAATTCTCTCAGCACCACCTGCTTCACGTGGGGTCTGTTAAGGGGAGAGGGAGGGGAAAGCGTTTTAAAATTGCCTCGAGAGTCCTCAAAAGGTAGAGAAAAGTGGAGTATGAGAACCAAACCTTCTTCCTTTCCTCCCATCCACCTCACAGCCTACCTTTATCTGCCCCTCTGTCTGCAGTTCCCTTTCCCCTATCCCTGACACCTTCTTGCAACTATGGCCTAGTTGTAAAGTGTCAGCCACCAAGCCTGACCAATTGGCACAGTGGGGAACCTTCAAGAGCTTGTGAGGAACACTTTGGGCGTTTTCCCACTTACCTTCTGCCCCGCGCTACTGTAGGCACTCCCCACTACAGGGGCGGCTGCGTTGTCGCTGTCGCGCCCCCTCAGTGCGCGTCATTCCTGGCGCTCTTCCAAACGGCGCCTTTTGATGACACGCGCTGGGGAAGCCCGGGCGTGCGCCAGAAATGACACGCGCTGAGAGCAGCGCGCGGCATACGGGGGGGAGGGGGTCGTGGCAAGTGGGGAAACGCCCTTTATCTTCCCCATATCAGCTTTGCAACACAATTTCTTGTTTCTCTCCTTCTCCCAACCCACATAGCCTCTCCTTCCCCTGCTTCCTCCCTTCCTTCACACCCACCAACCTCCCTCTGATTGGCTCCCCTTTATTATTCCATTCATTCATACTCTGACTTTCGGTATAATAGAGAACCAGAGCACTTTACACCATTCTCATTTCCGTTGTTTTGCCCTGAGAACAACCCTGTGTGTAGGGGCAGGCTGGGAGCGAAAAACTTTAAAAGAGGTCCCCTTCCTCCAGTTTACCTAAGCCCCACACTCCAAAATAGGAAAGGGGAGAGGAAGAGACGGTCTACGTGCCCTCACCATGTGTTCCTAAAGTGGGGCAAGAGAAAGAAAGGCAGCAAGTCAAACCTGTTGACCAGGTGCCGGTTTCTTCTCTTTGCAGGTGGATCAGGTGTCACTTTCTACACCTTAGGTGGGCTGAGCACCATGTCTCCGGTTTTGTATGGGGCCAAGTGGGCCAAGAGCTTCGTGAGTTGTTTGGGCCGAGTCAGGGGCTGCCTTCCTTGCTTCTCCTGGGCCAGACTGGGTGCCACCACCTCTCTTGCTTCACCTCATGGCCTATTGCTTCCTCTTTTTTTTGCAGGTTAAGCTTATCTCACCTTGAATTAGCTGAGCCTGATGTCATCTTCTCCCCATGTCCATGTCTCCTTGCCTCATTCAGGGCTCAAGCACATTGGGAGAAACTCCCCAACCTCATCTGGTGTGGTGATGGGACAGCCCACCAGAGTCTCCCTTGTTCTTCTTCACTTCACATGGAGGTTGGGTGGGCCAGGCACTGCCTCCCATATCAGAGCAGGAATTCAAGGGCCTAGTCTACCACTTTAAGCACTTCAAACCCTAGGCTTGCCCCTCCCACTGTCTTTTGCTAACAGAAACCAAGCCTGGAATACTGGCAGAACTTTCAGGTCTCTTAGCAGCGCCCACTGAGGACATCAATTTCTTAAAGCCACAGGCATTCCTTTTATCTCAAGAACATTGACAGGGTTCAGCACATGCTTGAAATCCATATGAATTCGACTTTTAGTCAAACTGTGACGTTGATGTCATCTGCCTCAAACAAGAATTACATGTCATATTGGGAGTCTATGAGTGGTGAATACATCTGCAGGGCGAAAGTCATAAGCCATGGGATTGGCATTGCTCACAATTTTCACCTAGGGTGAAATGTTAAAGTGGCTTTTGACATGGCTGTCGCTTGACTCAAAACACCCTTTCCCCCACTACAGTCTATACGGATTAGCAGGAACTGTCTGAGATCTCAGGCAAAGTGGTCCTTCTTAGCTATTTAAACCCTTTGACCCCAGGCATTGAACGTGGGACCTGATGCATGTAAATTATCTTTTCCAACGATGCGCTACAAGCACTTCCTCACAGAATTAGATGAGGAATGTGAAGAGAAGCAAGCAAGGTGTTAATAAGGCCTGCTACGTTCAGGGTAATCATTTACTTAACAGATTTGTTTATCTTACCCTTCCAAACTGCTCAGAGGCGGTGACAACATAAATTAAGAACAATACTATACCTGCACCTCAGTTATAAACAATCCAAACAAAAATCTTCTTTCTTTTTTTTCTTCCATCTCTTTTTCCTCGTTTTTCTCTTTTCTTTTCTTTTCTTTCCTTTTCCTTTCTTTTTCCCCTTGATCCCTCCGAGCTCTATTTATCCTTTCTTTTTCTTTAGTACTCAAATAACTTTTCTTCATCAACGTTGTTCTCTCTTGTATTTTTCTTTGCAATACTTCTTAAATTGTAAATGTGTATTAGTGCTTTTTCCCTCTTTCACAAGACAGGAGGATTATTGTAATTTCCATTTTAATTTGAAACTCCTTCACTATTTAATATTTTTTTAAAAAAACACTAAAAACAAAATACTCAGCCCATAAGAAAATAAATCACAAAACATCACCCACTACATTATTAGCAAGAAATGTAACCCGCTACTATATGGAAGTATACTTGAAGTAGACCAGAATTCATTACCTGGATGAAACCATTCCGAAACTTTCTATGTGAAAACATACAAGTTAGGTATGGATACTTAGCTCTGGAATAAATGTCTTTAATTCAGGTGACCTGTTGCATCAACAATAGGATAGCTGATGATATTGCTTCAAAATGCCTCACATGTTTGCCCAGTTACGAAGAGAGGGGGAACTGCGCCCAGGACATAAACTGCTCGTGTGTGCACTCCCCGCCCCTGGAGTGCCCCACTCCTGAAATGCCCTGACATGCCCCCGACATGCCCCCGTCCTCAACACATGACTGCAATGTGCCCAGGGCAAGTCACCCCGGATGTACCTATTGCAGCTATGCCTCTGCATTTTTCCAGTATTTTCAAATAATCTGAAAAGTACACAGCATGGTGTACTGCAGGGGTGTCAAACTCCCGGCCCTCCAGATGTTCATAAACTACAATTCCCATCAGTTCCTCCCAACATGAGCAGTGGCTATACTGGCAAGGGCTGATGGGAATTGTAGTTCATGAACATTTGGAGGGCTGCCAGTTTGACACCTGTGGTGTAGTGGATAAGAGCAGTGGACTCTAATCTCATGAACCAGGTTTGATTTCAACTTCTCCACATGAACGGAAGTCTGTAATCTGGAGAATAGGGCGTGATCCCCCACACTTCTCCACATAAGCAGCAGATATTAATCTGAAAAGCCAGGCTTGATTCCTCACTCCTGCACATGAAGCCTGCTGGGTGACTCTCTTCATTTTCTTGATGCGTTAATGGACTGTAGTTACAAATGTCTATATTGGCAGAATTATTCTGCAAAACTATGAACAACTTTCTATGAGGAAACATACTAAATAGGTGTGGATACCCTGGTTCGGGAACCCATGCCTTTAATCCGGGTGACCCGTCGCAGCAACGATAGGATAGCTGAGGATGTTGCTTCAAAATGCCCCACTCGTTTGCCAGCATTTCCAAATAATATTCTTCATCAGTGAGCTTATATCCTCAGTAAACATTTTTGAATATCCATCTCGTAAAATGGGTTAATAATCATAAAAGCCTTCTTGTGTTCCCATTCATGTTGGACTGTGCATGCACAAGTCCAATAGTCATACAATAATGGGATCCTTTTACTGTATTGCTACTCAAAAATGTGAGGCGTCTTAGACATGCCAATATAGACATTTGTAACTACAGTCCATTAACGCGTCAAGAAAATGAAGAGATTTTGGGCTTACCACTTTCAGAACTATACGAAGTGGCCTGATATTGCATCTTAGGGAGAGACTTTCAAAAGTACATTGGACCATCCCTGACTACAGTCATTTGGGACTTGTGTATTGATAAGAGACAAGGAACAAGGTTGGCCAAACCCCAAAAAACTTGCCACACAACAGGAATTGCACAAGGAAGTGTTAATACCAACCATGACTACAGTGCATATATGCAATATTCACAAAATCAAGAATGAAATCATTCAAGAGTCCATAAGGTTCTCCCGACCGTAATTCTATAAATATTTCATTCAGAGTCCAGTGGAAAACATGGAAAAAAGGCGGAATCTCGTGGAATCGCGGTCCACTCACCACACCGCCAAATGGCACCGGTTTAAGAAACAGCAACCTGCCGCCAAATTGTTCAAGTTCAAAGGAGCAGTACAATTTGGTGGCAGGTTGCTGTTTCTTGAAATATTTATAGAATTACGGTCTTGTTTTAGTCTTGCCCTCATTCTTCCTTTCCACTTGTGTCTTGATGTTGGTACTCTTGTATACTATTACAATTTATATTTTAGATGCTTACTCTACATTATACAGGACTTTTGTATCTTTAGGTTGTAGAGTTTGCAGTATATTGAGCACGTTAAGTTTCCTTCTTCAGGGTGGCGGGTAGAACTGGGAGTACATTCACTCACATATTTACATTGCACACTATTCATTATCATAAACACATACATTAGTTTGGGGCAGTTTGTAGGGCAGCATGCTTATTTTCTCTCCCATTCATTACGTTGCACTTGTATCTTGTTAGTTTTTTTATATTAAAATATAGCCATTCATCCAAGTGATTCAAGGTGGAAAATGCCACAGGAGGAAAAGTATTTGGATCGTAAATAAGGAATTCTCCAACTGTGTCTCATTTCCTGGAGGACAGACCAACCGGAGAGGTATAAAAAGGGCACCTGCAGACCAGGATCTTCATTCACTCACCTCCACTCACCTTCACTACCTCCTCCATTGTGAACAAGGTAAGTAAGCTTTTTCTATTTATGCTGGGATGGTGGGAACCATAGGGTTTAATGTGATGCTTCCCTGCAATATTTGTAAAGTCATAAAACAGCATGCAGATTTAGGTAGATAGCTCTTTACTGTTCCAGACAGTGGCCATGTTAATCTCCAAGAGACCAGCTAGATCAGGGGTAGGGAACCTGCGGCTCTCCAGATGTTCAGGAATTACAATTCCCATCAGCCCCTACCAGCATGGTCAATTAGCCATGCTGACAGAGGCTGATGGGAATTGTAGTTCCTGAACATCTGGAGAGCCGCAGGTTCCCTACCCCTGAGCTAGATGCAAGTCTAGCAGTATCTTGGAGACCAAAGATTTTTAGTGCATGAACTTCTGAGAGTCAAAACTTCCTTTGTCAGATCCTCTGATCCTTACGGTTCTAAAAGAAGAAGAAGAGTTTGGATATATACCCTGCCTTTCTCTCCCGTAAGGAGTCTCAAAATGGCTTATAAACTCATTATTGTTGACCCACCTTTGTATATAGCAAATTTTCTAAATACAGTGCAATTCTTAGGGGATCGAATCCAATACTGCTTCCTTTAATAACAGAAAACAATGCCTTGTTGGGTCTCTTGGAACAACAATCTTGATCCTCTTTGATCTGAGGTTGCAAATGCCTTAGCAGACCAGGTGCTCAGGAGCAGCAGCAGCAGAAGGCCATTGCTTTCACATCCTGCATGTGAGCTCCCAAAGGCTCCTGGTGGGCCACTGTGAGTAGCAGAGTGCTGGATTAGATGGACTCCGGTCTGATCCAGCAGTCTAGTTCTTATGTTCTTATGTTCTTATGAGAAGCTGATCTTGAAGGCAACAGTATTCCCCCTTAGTAGCCAAGGTGTATTGCCTCTACATGTTGAGGTTTAACAAGACAGTATCAGTCCTGCTAACAATAGTTCATTTTGTTATAAATTGTCCAGTTTTTGTGCTTAATTATAAAGTTTGTTTCATGAGATGGTCAACTTATGTCTGGCTAGTACAACTTCATAATGAAGGATGGGGATCATATGATTCATCACTTCTCCATACAGAATCAAAATCCCCTGTACAAAGAAACCTAGGCATCAGAGAAGGGTTCTAGCTTAGCCTCATTCAATGCAAGGTATGCCCATCTTCTCAGTTTTCCATGAGATGATCAACTTATGTCTGGCTAGTACAACTTCAAAATGAAGAATGGGGTTCATATCATTTAGCACTTCATACAGAATGAAAATTCCCTGTTCAAAGGAATCTAGACATTAGGCTTGGTCAATACCCTAGAAATTTGGAAAGAACATAAGAACATAAGAACAAGCCAGCTGGATCAGACCAAAGTCCATCTAGTCCAGCTCTCTGCTACTCGCAGTGGCCCACCAGGTGCCTTTGGGAGCTCACATGTAGGATGTGAACGCAATGGCCTTCTGCGGCTGTTGCTCCCGATCACCTGGTCTGTTAGGGCATTTGCAATCTCAGATCAAAGAGGATCAAGATTGGTAGCCATCAATCGACTTCTCCTCCATAAATCTGTCCAAGCCCCTTTTAAAGCTATCCAGGTTAGTGGCCATCACCACCTCCTGTGGCAGCATATTCCAAACACCAATCACTGCGTTAGCGTGAAGAAGTGTTTCCTTTTATTAGTCCTAATTCTTCCCCAGCATTTTCAATGAATGCCCCTGGGTCTAGTATTTTGTGAAAGAGAGAAAAAATCTCTCTGTCAACATTTTCTACCCCATGCATAATTTTGTAGACTTCAATCATATCCCCCCTCAGACGCCTCCTCTCCAAACTAAAGAGTCCCAAACGCTGCAGCCTCTCCTCATAGGGAAGGTGCTCCAGTCCCTCAATCATCCTTGTTGCCCTTCTCTGCACTTTTTCTATCTCCTCAATATCCTTTTTGAGATGCGGCGACCAGAACTGGACACAGTACTCCAAGTGCGGTCGCACCACTGCTATATATACGGGCATGACAATCTTTGCAAAATTCGGATTCAGATTTATTTGGGCATAAAATTATCTGCATGCCCAAATAAGACAAATAACATATTCAGATATACCTGAATATTCGTATATACCCGAAAAATTCAAGTCTGTCTGATTTCTTTTGTATTTTTGATGTTTTTCATGTTTCAGACTGTAGGAGGCACATTTTTAAAGCTAGCAGCACCAGAATGTTAGGGTATGATTCGGAGATTGTCCTGATGATACCAACTGAGTTTGGTGACATTTGGTTTGGGGGGGGGGGCAAAGTTATGGACCACCAAATGGGGTGCCCCATCCTCCATCGTTTCCAAGTTGTAGGTGAACCTGATGCCCATAGAATTTGCCCCTCCCAAGCAAGCTTTAGCAAATTTGGCTGGTTCCTTTCAGGAGACTCCCACCAGCAGGCCTGCAGGAAATAAGTGCCCCTACCCAGATGAAAACTCCCACCAGTGTGCCTCCCATTGAAACCTCTATGACAGAGCCAGCTGGCCATAACAGCAAGCCCCTTTTGAAGTCTATTGTGGGAAAAGTAATTTTTCCCACCATAGAACTTGCTGAAGAGCCTGGCAGATTCTAGGGAATTTCTGAGTGTGTAATCACAGACTGCACATTTTTGAAGATAGAGGCACCAGACTTTCAAGGTGGCTCCAGGAGGCCCTCTTGGTAATAGCATCCAAGCTTGGTGAGCTTTGTTTCTGGGGGTGGGGAGGTGTGGGTTGAGAGAGTTCTGAGATAACTCAGCCAGCAGGCTTCACATGCAGGAGCGGGGAAACAAAATAAGCCTTTTGGTGGCCCATAAAATTGAACCTGCAGAAGCAAACTTCACCAAGCCTGGATGCTATTACCAAGAGGGCCTCCTGGAGCCACCTTGAAAGTCTGGTGCCTCTATCTTCAAAAATGTGCAGGCCTCTTGCACACTCAAGAATTCCCCTTTGCCTCCCATGGAGACAAGGCGCTGCAGAACAGAGAATCTTGCACAAAATTTTTGGGGTGTCAGGGGTGCATTTTTAAGGCTAGTGACACCATAATTTCAGGATATTACCCGGAGATGGTTCTGATGGTATCCCCCAAGTTTGGTGAAGTTAGGTTCAGAGGGGCAAAGTTATGGACACTCAAAGGGGTAGCCCCTGTCCCATTAGCTCCATTTGGAAACAATGGGGGATTGGGCACCCCATTTGGAGGCCCATAACTTTGGCCTCCCTGTATCCAACTTCACCAAACTTGTTTGGTATCATCAGGACAGTCTCCAAATGATACTCTGATATTTTGGTGCCACTAGCTTTAAAAATGTACCCCCTACAGGCCACAACATGAAAAACACCCAAAAATACTTTTTAAAAAGCCCCAATACCTTGAACCCTAAGCTAGGGAGCCCAGATTCCCCTTTTAAATCCACCTTAAAGGGAGAATCTGGGGTCCCCAGTTAAAACAACATTGAAAGTGATGCTGTTTTGGGGTTGATTCTCCTCCACCCTGAAACAGCATCACTTTCAATGTTTAAACTGAGGACCTCATAATTTCCCTTTAAATCCATGCCGAAAGGGGTGGATTTAAAAGGGAAATCTGGGGAAATGTGGGGAGTGCCTGCTGTTAGGGGTGCAGTTGTTAAGCTATCAGCACCAAAATTTTAGGGTATCTTTAGGAGAGTCTCCTGATGATACCACCCAGGTTTGGTGAAGTTTGGTTCAGGGGGTCCAATGTTATGGACCCTCAAAGGTGTAGCCCCTGTCTCCTACTAGCTCCCATTAGAAACAATGGGGGATGGGGGCACCCCCTTTGGGAGTCCGTAACTTTGGACTCCCTGAACCAAACCTCACCTAACCTTGAAAGTCTGGCACCATAACTTTGGACTCCCTGAACCAAACCTCACCTAACCTGGGTGGCATTATCAGGAGAGTCTCCTGAAAAAATCTCTGAAATTTTGGTGCTGCAAGCCCCAAAACTGCACCCCCTGGAGGCCAAAAACTGAAAACACTAAAAAATACAAAAAAATGAACCTGGAATTTTTGCGCCCCCTGGTGCAACACTCCCCTCGATAGCTACATTCAGCCAATTTTTGCCTGAATCTGCGTGAATTCACCCATATTTGGGGCGAATCTGGTATTTGTTTCATCTGAATCTCCAAGCCTACTAGCTTAGCTGTACTCAGGGAAAGGTAGGTCTCCTTAGGTCTTAGGTCTCCCTCATTCTATCTAGTCCAGGGGTAGGGAACCTGCAGCTCTCCAGATGTTCAGGAACTACAATTCCCATCAGCCCCTTCCTGCATATATATATATATATTTGCCTACAGAAGACAAGAATTACATTGTAACTCTTGGGCTGAAATGGTACAGAACAAAAACGGCTCTTCTCACCCACAGTGACTTCAGAGCCCCCTCATTTGCTCATTTGCATCTGAGCCAGCATGGTGTACTGCAGGGGTGTCAAACTCCCGGCCCTCCAGAGGTTCATGAACTACAATTCCCATCAGTCCCTCCCAACATGAGCAGTGTCTACACTGGCAAGGGCTGATGGGAATTGTAGTTCATGAACATTTGGA
This sequence comes from Sphaerodactylus townsendi, assembly GCF_021028975.2. Classification (NCBI taxonomy): domain Eukaryota; kingdom Metazoa; phylum Chordata; class Lepidosauria; order Squamata; family Sphaerodactylidae; genus Sphaerodactylus; species Sphaerodactylus townsendi. The sequence continues at coordinate 3,331,864 of NC_059425.1, read as the reverse complement.
GGGCTGCCAGTTTGACACCTGTGGTGTAGTGGATAAGAGCAGTGGACTCTAATCTCGTGAACCAGGTTTGATTTCAACTTCTCCACATGAATGGAAGTCTCTAATCTGGAGAATAGGGCTTGATCCCCCACTCGTCCACATAAGCGGTAGACATTAATCTGAAAAGCCAGGCTTGATTCCTCACTCCTGCACCTGAGGCCTGCCGGGTGACTTTGCGCCAGAACTTTCTCAGTCTCACCTGCCTCGCAAGGTGACTGTTGTGTGGAGAGAGAAGAGGACTGTCAGTTGCTTTAAGACACCTTGTGGTACAGAAAAGTGGGGTAGAAAGACCAATTCTTCTTTACTTGTGATTTCTTAGCCACTTCTTAGCTTTCAGTAAAGATGCCTTTGCCAAAAAAAACCTGTACATCAAGGGTTAGTCTTTGGTTCCCCTTTCAGGTTCACCTAAAGCCAAGCCAAAATGAACTGCTGTGGAGGATACAAACTCATCATGATCAACGGTGGCAACAGTGGTGGTGGTTGTAACTGTGACTGCGATTGCGACTGCTGTGGAGGCGGCAACTCCGGCTGCCGGGTGATTTGTCTTCCCAATTCTTGTTGTGGCGGGTGCTGTCAACCAAGTTGTCAACCCATGATCTACCACGCTGGAGGAGGAAACAGGCGCGGCTGCTGCTAAGTGAGCTAGCAGGTCCCTAGCGTCCGAACACACAGATGAAACTCCCTCTGCGATCTGTGGAAGATCCGGCCGGTTCTTTGCTGATGAAGATGTTGCCCCTTTGCCACTTTCTTTAAACTCCTTACTCTTCATATTCCTTTCATATTCCCAGCCCAGAGATCATGCTTGGCACACAATCTGGGAGAAAATAACAGCAAACATCCACGAGGCGGATGTGGGCTTTCACGCAATCTAACAACTGATGAGTTCCTCTTCTGGGAATGAGTTTTTTCTTTCATTGCTTTTCCTACTGTACTGTCATTTCTTTTTTGGGGGACAATAAATCTTGAAGTATGGAAATGTTCTGTGTCCTAGTGTTCATGTGTTTATCGCTCAATAACGAAGACCTTCATAGCCCAATTTCCATGCAGTTATGATCTTATGCCATCTATTATGACTGCGGAAGTCTCAGGTAGAACGGTCTTTCCCAGACTTTGTAACCTGAGATCAGTGGTGGGATTCCAATAATTTAACAACCGGTTCCAAACTTCTGGTGGTGGGACTCAGTGGTGGGATTACAACTGGTTCTTCAAGCTGCACAAAAAATTAGCTACCGGTTCTACCGAATAGGTGCGAATAGGCTGAATCCCACCACTGCCTGAGATCCTTTTACATGTCTTTGTGTTTGGGACCCTTCTGCATGAAAAGCAGAGGCTGTACCACTCAACTCCGGTTCCTCTGTGCACCGTTAACAAGGAAACAATAATCGGTGCCTTTGCCTCTCTTTCTCCCATAATTCACGGATGATCATAAGAATAAAAGCTGGATAAAATTATTTTCTTACTGTTGGCCAATGAAGATGTGCTGAGGGACAAGAATTTAGATGATGGCATACAATGAAATGTCGCTACCACCAGTGGTGGGATCAAAATTTTTTAATAACCGATGGTTCCAATGGTGGTGGGATTCAAACAGTGACGACGACGCGCACACGCACCTTCAGTCCCTATTGGGCAGGGAGGTTGCTTTAGTAACCCATTCTTGGTGCTCAGAAAAAATTAGTAACCACTTCTAGAGAAGCGGGGAGAACTGGTTGGATCTCACCTCAGGCTACCACCCACCATCTTGTATTCAAAGTGTGAACTAGTTGCCAGCTGGGGCTGTAACCCAACAAACAATGATTAAAGAGAGCAGCAGTGGCGTAGGAGGTTAAGAGCTCATGTATCTAATCTGAAGGAACCGGGTTTGATTCCCAGCTCTGCCGCCTGAGCTGTGGAGGCTTCTCTGGGGAATTCAGGTTAGCCTGTACACTCCCACACACGCCAGCTGGGTGACCTTGGGCTAGCCACAGCTTCTCGGAGATCTCTCCGCCCCACCTCCCTCACAGGGTGTTTGTTGTGAGGGGGGAAGGGCAAGGAGATTGTAAGCCCCTTTGAATCTCCTGCAGGAGAGAAAGGGGGGATATAAATGCAAACTCTTCTTCTTCTAATAATAATAATGAGGAAGACATTAATCCTGTCATGTGTTTTCAGCTAAGCAGAACTGGAATACTCGAACTAGGCCTTCTATCACACAACTGGGACATTTTCTTATCCCGATTGAGGGGGAAAACCCAGCAGAAAAGTCCCTCCATAGGCTTGGTGATTCAGATGTAACAAATCACCTATCCGGCCTGAGTCCAGGCCTACTTGGGTTTCTTCAGGCCACACTTGGCCTGAAAGCATTTTAGCCCAAATGCAAACCAATCCAAATAGAAAGCATTCAGAGAGGCTTGTATGTATTCGGGGATCAATTTAAACGATCCTTGAGGGCTGCCACTTTCTCCCATCCCGCCTTCCCGCAGCAAGCAACTGCTAGCCGGATTCCTTTAAAGATCCACAGCTTGCAGGCACTTGCCGAGGAGGGGAGGAGGGTCAACATACCCCTTTCCCCAGCCAGCTCCCGTCAGCTAAGGATCTGTAAAGCTGGCAGGGGCTGGCTGATGAACAGGGTGCAGAGTCCATACCCCTTTCCTCTACCCCCCTTCCCCAGCTGGCGGGGGTTGGCCGAGGAAGGGGGGTAGAGTCCATACCCCCTCTTTCCCATCCAGCCACAGATCTGTAAAGATCTTTACAGCTCTGAGCAGGCAGGATCTGGCTGAGGAAGGGGGTAGAGAGCACACACCCTTTTTCCTGGCCAGCTCCTGCCAGCCAAGAATCTGTAAAGATTTTTAAAGATCTCCAGCTGGCAGGGGATGGCCGAGTAAGGGGGTAGCTAAGGATCTGTAAAGTAAGGGTGTAGCTAAGGATCTTTAAAGAAAGGGGGTAGCTAAAGATTTTTAAAGATCTCCAGCTGGCAGGGGATGGCCGAGTAAGGGGGCAGCTAAGGATCTGTAAAGTAAGGGGGTAGCTAAGGATCTTTAAAGAAAGGGGGTAGCTAAAGATCTTTAAAGATCTCCAGCTGGCAGGGGATGGCCGAGTAAGGGGGTAGCTAAGGATCTGTAAAGTAAGGGTGTAGCTAAGGATCTTTAAAGAAAGGGGGTAGCTAAAGATTTTAAAGATCTCCAGCTGGCAGGGGATGGCCAAGTCAGGGGGTAGCTAAGGATCTGTAAAGTAAGGGGGTAGCTAAGGATCTTTAAAGAAAGGGGGTAGCTAAAGATTTTTAAAGATCTCCAGCTGGCAGGGGATGGCCGAGTAAGGGGGTAGCTAAGGATCTGTAAAGTAAGGGGGTAGCTAAGGATCTTTAAAGAAAGGGGGTAGCTAAAGATTTTTAAAGATCTCCAGCTGGCAGGGGATGGCCGAGTAAGGGGGTAGCTAAGGATCTGTAAAGTAAGGGGGTAGCTAAGGATCTTTAAAGTAAGAGGGTAGCTAAGGATCTTTAACGTAAGGGGGTAGCTAAAGATCTTTAAAGATCTCCAGCTGGCAGGGGATGGCCGAGTAAGGGGGTAGCTAAGGATCTGTAAAGTAAGGGGGTAGCTAAGGGTCTGTAAAGTAAGAGGGTAGCTAAGGATCTTTAAAGTAAGGGGGTAGCTAAAGATTTTTAAAGATCTCCAGCTGGCAGGGGATGGCCGAGTAAGGGGGTAGCTAAGGATCTGTAAAGTAAGGGGGTAGCTAAGGATCTTTAAAGAAAGGGGGTAGCTAAAGATCTTTAAAGATCTCCAGCTGGCAGGGGATGGCCGAGTAAGGGGGTAGAGTCTACACCCCCACTTTTCCCAGCCAGATCCTGCCAGCCAAGTATCTTAAAATATCCCCAACTGGCAAGGGCTGGCCAAGGAAAGGGGTAGAGTACACACTCCCCATTTTCTGGCCATTCCCTGCCAGCCATGGTTCTATAAAGACCTTTACAGATCCTTGCCTGGCAGGGGCTGGCCAAGGAGGAGAGGTGGACTCTGTCAAACTGAAGAGAGTCCACTCCCTTCCCCCTCCAACAAGGGAGGTTTTGGGTTGGGGAGGGTTTCTCTCCCTTTCCAACAACGTTTAAAGAAAGAAAAAAACCCTGAAGAATCCATCCCCCTGAGTATTCCCCAGTACTTACATCGGGGTGCCTGTCAGGGGCACATGTTTTAAGTTGGGCATCTTCAGGAGACTTACCTGAGTTTGTTGAAGTTTGGTTCAGGGGGTCCAAAGTTATGTATCCCCAAAAGGGTAGCTCCCATCTCCAATTAGCTCCCATTGGAAACAATGGGGGACGACATCATCTCCTTTTGGAGGTCTATAACTTGGGACCCCCTGAACCAAACTTTACCAAACTATCCTCAGGAACGTCTCTGAATGATACTCTGATTTTTTTGGTGTTGTTAGTTTTACAAGTGCGCCACCTGCAGACCAAAACACAAGAAACATCAAAAATACAAAAAAATTCACACGGACCCAAATATATTCAGATATCCGAACATATTCGGGCATATCTTATGTGGCATTTGGGCTTATTCAGGCATACAGATACTTTTATGCCTGAATAAGCCTGAATCTGAATTATTTTACTGAATATCTAAGGATTTGCTCAACCCTACCCCCCCATTAATCGCTGAGGCCCTTGTTTTCTTTTCCAGAAGTGGTTCAGCTCAGCCAGTCTCATCTAGAATACCATTCTGTTAGACCTTCCCTCCCCTCCCTTGCATGTCACACCTCCATCTCTCCTCTTCCCTTGCATGCCACCCCTCCCCTTCCCCCCTCTTCTTTCACTAAGGTGGGTGGGCCATGTTCAGATGCTGGGGCCCTCCCCTCCCTTGCATGCCACCCTCACTCCCCTCTCCTCCCTCCCCTTCCCCTCCCTTCCCTCCCTTGCATGCCACCCCTCCCTCCCTCCCCTCCCTCCCCTCCCTTGCATGCCACCCCTCACTCACTCACTCACTCCCCTTTCCCTCCCTTCCCTCCTTTGCATGCCACCCTCTTCCTCCCCTCCCTCCCCTTCCCTTGCATGCCACCCCATTGTTAAGGTGAATAAGGGTTGTGAGCATCAAGGACTGAATCTCAATCTGGAGTGAATGGGGGACTCGTAGGTTGCTGGGAACCAAGGTTTGGAGAACATATTTATTGACAAGGACAGGACCAAAGCTTGATATAGTAAGAAATTGCAGGGAAAAAGACAACAGGAGATTTTCTGTTTACCACACAAATGCAAACCTGCAGTCATGTTTACTGTATCAGAGCTGGCTATTCCAGAGTCTTCCTGTTCCCTATTAACAATTGGGTCTGGACTTCTGGTCTGGTAATGGCTGCCATTGGACATCTCCTTACGTACTTGAGGAGAATCTTTGCCTAATCTCTGTGATCCCTGGACAGGGGTCCAATTTTCTTCTCTTATCAGGAAGAGAACGAGGAAGGTAGGGGGAAGGTATAGTTCCCGGCATAGCTGTGAAAGTGTCAGGGGCAGTGGTGGGATCCAAAAATTTTAGTAACAGGTTCCCATGATGGAGGGATTCAAACTGTGGAGTAGCGCCAATGGGGCTGGGCGGGGCACGATGGGGGCGTGGCCAGGTATTCCAGGGTGGGGCATTCCCGGGCGGGGCTATGGCAAGGATGCAGCCACTGCACCGGTCCTTGGGCGGGAAACGAATGCACGCAGGCACAGGCTGCCATGCATGCTGGTGCACCTCCTGCTAGACTGCTTCAAGTTCTGCACGCTACTGCTGAGAGGAAGGGCGTAACTAAGGCAAAAATCACGTGGCAAAATCATCAATTAGTAACCCCCTCTTGGCACACACAAATAATTAGTAACCTACTTTTGGGAACCTGTGAGAATCTGCTGGATCCCACCTCTGGTCAGGGGTAATGAGCAAGTGAGGGCAAGTGAGGGCAAGATGGAGAAGAGCCTGAAATAATTGGGGCCACACCAGACCACTGGAATTTTGTGTTGCAAGTAAGAAATTTTGACAGTGAGACCTTCGGCAAAGACAACCATTAGGAAGACGAAAGTGACTGTGAGAAACTTGCCTTACCTTCAACTGAGGCAACATTAGAATGGGACAATGAATGCAGAGAGCAGTGGTAAGGAAAGCAGCGCTTGATCGCTCCGGGTGCTCCATCATTGCCACGGAAACGGGCTGTCCTAGAAACTGTAAGTTATACAAGTTATCTTTGTTTGTAAAAATGAAACCATACTTTCATGGCTGGATTCAGCTGGTTGTGGTGGGTTTTCCAGGCTGTGTGGCCATGCTCTGGTAGATCTTGTTCCTAACATTTCACCTGCATCTGTGGCTGGCATCTTCAGAGGTGTATCACAGACTGAATGCTGTGTGTAGCAGACTTCCCTTTGTGATACACTTCTGAAGATACCAGCCACAGATGCACGTGAAACGTTAGGAACAAAATCGACGAGACCACGGCCACACAACCCAGAAAACACACAACAACCAGAAAGCATGCTGTTTGGAAAAATGACAACAACCAGCTGAAATACTGCTGATAACAATCCCTTGAAAGAAATGTCGATTATGGAGCTTCAGACTCCTCAAAAGAAAACCAGCAAATAATTATTGCCCTAATTACAAATTTCAAAAAGAGATGAAAGCAAGGTTTAACAAATTGTAATCAGAAATTGCAAAGATGAATCAAGAAATTGAACAATTTCCAAAAAGGTGCAGCAATGTAACAAATCAGTGATACACTAACAGACAACACTGAAAGGATTGAGGATATGGAGGATAAACTGGAAACATTAAAGAATCACTTGGGTGCTGTGTGGTTTCCGGGCTGTATGACCGTGTTCGGGCAGCATTCTCTCCTGACGTTTCGCCTGCATCTGTGGCTGGCATGTTCAGAGGATCTGATGTTGGGAAAGCAAGTGGAGTATATATACCTGTTGGAGTGTCCAGGGTGGGTGAAGAAACATTGTCTGTGAGTAACAAAGAAGACAGTCAGGTCAATATGTGAGGGCATCTGAATTCAGATGCCCTCACCCTATTGACCTGGCTGTCTTCTTTGTTACTCACAGACAATGGCTCATTCCGCACATGCAGAATAATGCACTTTCAAACTGCTTTCAATGCTCTTTGAAGCTGTGCGGAATGGCAAAATCCACTTGCAAACAGTTGTGAAAGTGGTTTGAAAACGCATTATTTTGCGTGTGCGGAAGGGGCCAGTGTTTCTTCACCCACCCTGGACACTCCAACAGGTATATATACTCCACTTGCTTTCCCAACATCAGATCCTCTGAAGATCCCAGCCACAGATGCAAGCAAAACGTCAGGAGAGAATGCTGCCAGAACACGGCCATACAGCCCGGAAACCACACAGCACCCAAGTGATTCCGGCCGTGAAAGCCGTCGACAATACATTAAAGAATCAATTTGAAATCCAAGCAGATGACACAGCATTGCTTGAACTCAAGCAAAAGGAGTCCATGTCATGAATAAGGTTACCAGAAGTAGAGAAGAAAAATCTCTCACAGAGATTATTACCACTTTTGAAAGAGGCATAGAATCTTGAGGAAGAAGATACCATCAAAGAAATAGACCACATATATCAGGTAAATTCAAGGTTGGCTAAAGACAAAAAAATTATTGAGAGATATATTCTTGAATTGCTTAAGAAAAGGCCTCAAAGACAAGATAGGGAATTAATAATTTTGAAAGAAATCCCTGTAGCAATCCCCAGAAAAAGAAAGAACTATGCCAAACTAATAGAAACTTTATACACAAATGGCATCACCTTCAGATGATATCTTCCGGAGGGGGTGTAATTCCCATTTAATTCTAAAAGGTATATCATCACCCGCGTCACTAAAGCACAAGTTTTTCTTGTGAAGAGTAAGAAAAACCTACACTTCCTTGAATATTAGTTGTTGGGTTAGAGTACTTCACTCATATGTGTTGTAAAATATTTTCTTGTCATGTAAACGGCTTACATAATTCAAATAAGAGGGGGAAAATCTTGTTTTCAGTTGGGTAGAGAGAACAATTCAATCATATGTCTTCAAGAAATTCACATAAAAAAACAAGATTTAAAATATCTGGTCAAACCAAAATTGGGTCTATTATTTCAGGCAAGATATCAACAACAAGAAGAGGGGTTGCATTATATATTAAAAACAACTTGAAACCCAAAGAAATTATCAATGACACGGAATAGCAGTGGAATTATCAATGACACGGAATAGCAGTGGAAATTACATTGAACAATACAAGGACTATAGTAGTAGGAATGTATGCGCCTAATAGTAACAAAGCATGATTTTACCAAAAATTGGCTGATATATTAAAAAAACTACACCCCACTAAATTTGATTATATTGGGTGATTTTAATGGGGATGCGAATCCCATGATAGACAAAACTTTTCCACAAAGAAAAAAAACCTAAACTGAAAAAAAAATAATAAACTACCAATGTCTTTTTTTAAAAAAATTTAATGGAACAGCTGGGTCTGTTGGATTTATGCTATTCAGCATGTAGTAAAACACATTCGAGACTGGACATGATTGGGACCTCAAAGGCAGTATGCCTTCGAACAAAGAATGTATTCATCAGATCCAAAATTATCTCTAATCATAACACCGTAAGTTGGGAAGTGGGGACAACAGGTAGCTTTGTAAATTGGAGAATCAAAGATTGGGTTTTGAAAAACACGGTGTGTAAAAACGAATTAAGCAAATACCTAGAATTTGGGGAAATAAATAGTGAATCTACTAAAGACATGGCGATGATTTGGAATAGGCATAAGGGAGTTATGAGGGGTTAGCTTTTAAATGCTGAAAGTAAAATGAAATGAATTAAACAAAAAGAAAAAAAGAAAACTGATTTGGAAAAAAAAATTATGTCGTTTAGAGAAAGATTTAACAAAGGAAACATGACATAAACGAAGAGAAAAAACGCTATTTTGAAAGACCAACTAAATGCCTTATGAACGGATGACATGTCTAAAAAATGTATTATTTCTAAAACAAAAAGACTATGCCATGGGTAACAAACTAGGAGAATGGATGGCAAACAAAATAAGGAAGTTGCAAGAAAATAGGCTGATCACTCAAATGAGAAACGGTTCACAACTGATTGCAAATAAAGATAAAATAAAAGTTTTAGTTTTTTATAGTTTTAGTATTTTTAGTATTTTATATATTATTTTATTGTAAATTATGTACTTGATGTTTTAATTGTTTTAGTGTTGAGCCTTCGGGGAGGACGGTATATAAATATAAATATAAATAAACAAACAAACAAATAAATAAATAAATAAAAAATTTTGCATGAATCTTTACATGAAAGAAAGAACTGATAAAGTATTAAACAGTATTTAGACCGACAAAAAATAGTTTATTTGGGGTGTTGTGTGGTTTCCAGGCTGTATGGCCATGCTCTAGTAGCACTTTCTCCTGATGTTTCACCTGCATCTGTGGCATCTGTGGCTGGCATCTGTGGCTGATGTTTCACCTACATCTGTGGCATCTGTGGCTGGCATCTGTGGCTGGATCAGCCACAGATGCCGGTGAAATGTCAGGTGAAATGTCAGGAGAAAATGCTACTAGAACACAGCCATACAGCCCAGAAAACACACAACACTCCAGTGATTCCAGCCATGAAAGCTTTCGACAATAAATAGTTTTGTCGAAGGCTTTCACGGCCGGAATCACTGGGGTGCTGTGTAGTTTCCGGGCTGTATGGCCGTGTTCTAGCAGCATTCTCTCCTGACGTTTTGCCTGCATCTGTGGCTGGCATCTTCAGATCCATCAGATCCTCTGAAGATGCCAGCCACAGATGCAGGCAAAACGTCAGGAGAGAATGCTGCTAGAACATGGCCATACAGCCCAGAAACCACACAGCACCCCAATAAATAGTTTCTTTACCACAAGATAGTTTAGATTTATTAAACAACAAAATAACAGCAGTGGAACAAGCAATAAAAAAATTGAAAAGGCACTTGGAAGAGATGGAATTTCAGCACAATACTATAAAACATTTTCAAAAGAACTAGAAGCTCATTAACTAAATTTAGTTTAATTTATTAAATGGAATTTATTAAATGGAAATTTATTAAATGGAATCTTGTTAGAGAACTCAATACCCAAATCTTGGACTCAGGCTGCAATAACATTATTACCCAAAATAAATTTGAGAATATCAGAACCTAAAGGATTTCGGACTATATCACTACTTAATATTGATTATAAAACCTTTATGGATATACTGGCAACTAGATTAAAATCAGTTCTAGAGACATACATTAATAGGGATCGAACTGGATTTTTACAAGGAAGACAATTACATCAGAATACAAGGACTGTGCTAGATATTATTGAAATACTAAATATGGATAATGATTTTTTTAAAATGGTGATACTTATCTGGGATGTGGAGAAAGCCTTTGACTGGATTAATTGAGATTTTTTTTTTTTTTAGCCATGCAAAAAATGGGTATGAATACAAATTTCTGGCAGGCTATAAAAATATGTATAACAAACAAGAACCATACCTTAAAATCAATAATGAACTTACAGAACTATTTAATATGGAAAGGGGCACGAGGCAGGAATGTCCCCTGTCGCCCTTACTTTTTAAATTTGTTATAGACATTGTTCTAAAACAAATATCTGAAAATCAAACTATAGAGCAGGGGTCTTCAAACTATGGCCCTCCAGATGTTCATGGACTACAATTCCCATCAGCCCCTGCCAGCATGGCCAAGTGGTAGGGCTCGTGGGAATTGTAGTCTCTGAACATCTGGAGGGCCATAGTTTGAAGATCCCTGCTATAGAGGGTCTGAAACATAAGAAACAATGTTACAAATTCAAAGCCTATGCAGATGATATAATAATTGGCTGCCAACCGAATTCCAGATCAGGTTCAAGGTGCTTGTTCTGACATTTAAGGCTGTGAGTGGTCTTGGACCTACATACCTATAGGACTGCCTCTCCCCATATTGCCCCTCTAGACCCCTCCATTCATCCGGGGGGGGGGAATTTACTGGAGGTTCCCGGCCCTAGACATGTTTGGCTGGCTACCACTAGGGCCAGGGCTTTTTCAGCCCTGGCCCCTACCTGGTGGAATGAGCTCCCAGCTGAGATCAGGGCCCTGCAGGACATCGGTGAGTTCCACAAGGACTGTAAGATCGATCTCTTCCGCCAGGCTTTTATTTCTTGCCAGCAAGCCTGACGGAACATCGTGATCTCTTATGGGTGCCTATTATGGTTTTTTATCACCATCTGTTTATTGATTGTTTTACTGGCTGTAGTTTTGATTGATGTGGTTGCTTATATTATTGGTTTTATATTGTATTGTTTTATTCAGTTATAGTGATGTTCACCACCCTGAGCCCTTTCGGGAAGGGCAGGAAATGAATGAATGAATGAATGAATGAATGAATGAATGAATGAATGAATGAATGAATGAATGAATGAATGAATGAATAAATAAATAAATAAATAATATTTTTGGAAGACACGCTAACTAAAATACAAGGACTGTTAGATGTTATCCAAAATTTTGGCAATCTAGCGGGATTTAAAATTAATAGCAATAAGAAAAAATATATTAATTAAGAATTTAACAAAATTAGAAGAAAATAAACTAGAATCCATGACAAAGTTTAAGATAGAAAAAAGTGAAATACTTAGGGATATTACTAGAAAATAATGACGACGTCATTAAAATAATTACAATAAAATCCGGAAAGAATTTAAACAAGATATGAAAAAAAAATGAGAAAAAATAGGTCTAGGCAGGATCTACGTACTAAAAATGTCCCTCTTACCTAAACTAATGTTTTTATTTCAGGATATCTCTTGTTCTGCCCCCTCCCCCCAAGCTTCTTTGATTGAGGTGCCCTGTTCTTGGTTGGGACAGAAAGGGGGAATGCAAGCCAGTTTCTACAGTTCTTAAAATGGCTTTATTTAAAGGAAGAAACGAGACCCTATCTCCTCCCAGGATTAACTAAACAGAGTACTTGCTTATCCTCAGGCTGTAGGAAGCTGCAAACTTGTCTCTTCTCTGGCTGCTGGTGGCGGGTTGACCATCTCTTGCTTCCTTGTAGCTCTGGAATACTTGCTCATTCTGTAGATGGACTTGGCTTGTTCTCTTTTTAAACCACCATATAAACCTATGGCTTATCTGAACCTATATGGTTTACATGGACGTTACGAACAGTGCGGAGATCCTCACCCTTCGCACCTGTTAAACTAACTAACAATTAACACAGAGGGCCTCTGGGTGGGGAAAAGGAAAATTGCCTGCTGGGAAAAAGTCTTAAAGGGATAGGGCCTAACTAAAACACCTTTCCAGGAAAGGCTTAACAATAAGGCAAAACCCATACTGACTATAGGGAAACTGCTCCTTAAAGGGGAAAATAACTAAAGGCTCTGTGGGGGCATGACAGCTACCATTAGAAACAGCTCCCAGCCTTCCAAATACTTCAACAGAGCAATTGTGTCCCCCCACCTCAACCTCCTCTTCTTCAGACTGAACATTTCCAAGTCCCTCAGTGTTTCCTCATAGGGCTTGGTGTCCACACACTGGATCATCCTTGCTGCTGTTCTTTACACCAACTCCATTCTGTCCACAACATTTTTGAAGTGAGATCTCCAGAACAAGACTCTATGTGCAGCCTGACAACTTTACTCTATCCCCCTCCTAGGGTGCATCTCACAATGGCCCACCTGGTGGGCCACTGCGAGTAGCAGAGAGCTGGACTAGATGGACTCTGGTCTGATCCAGCTGGCTTGTTCTTATGTTCTTATGTTCTAATGTAACAGTCTACACAAGAAGGACATTAGCAAATTCTTCATACAGCCAGTTTCTGTTGGGTTGCTTAGCAAACAAACTGTCTTCAAACTGGGTTTGATTCCCAGCTCTGCCGCCTGAGCTGTGGAGGCTTCTCTGGGGAATTCAGATTAGCCTGTGCACTCCCACACATGCCAGCTGGGTGACCTTGGGCTAGTCACAGCTTCTCGGAGCTCTCTCAGCCCCACCTACCTCACAGGGTGTTTGTTGTGAGGGGGGAAGGGCAAGGAGATTGTAAGCCCCTTTGAGACTACTGCAAGAGAGAAAGGGGGGATATAAATCCAAACTCCTCCTCCTCTTCTTCTTCGTCTTCTTCGTCTTCTTCTTCTTCTTCTTCTTCTTCTTCTTCTTCTTCTTCTTCTTCACCTCCAAAAGAACTTGTTTATACATTGAGTTAAGGATATTATACATGGATCTGACTACATAAATGTCCTTTTTGGTCCATAGTAACAGACCAAAAACCCAGCAATGTTTAGGATTTATCAGTCAAATGATCATCTCAGAGTCTTTCTTCCATTCAATGATTGTCAACTGAAAACTTATTGGAATAGCCAGGACTTACAATTTTTGCTGAAAGTTTGTAGTGATCATACCGTAACTTGGCTGGCCCAGACTAGCCTGATCTCATCATCTCTCAGAAGCTAAGTAGGGTCAGCCATGGTTAGTATTTGGATGTGAGACCACCAATGAAGTCCGGGATTGCTATGCAGAGGCAGGGAATGACAAAACTTCTCTGTTTGTTTCTTGCCTTGACTTGGATGGCCCAGGCTAGCCTGATCTTGTAAGATCTCAGAAGCTAAGCAGGGTTAACTCTGGTTAGTATTTGGATGGGAGACCAAAAAGGAATATACAAGGGTCAGTTCACAGAGGCAGCCAATTGCCCCAAAGGGGTGAGGTCAGAAGAGGCTGATGTGTAGGGGAGGGGTCAGAAGAGGCTGATGTGTGGGTAGATGTCTTAAAAACATAAGAAAAAGCCTGCTGGATCAGACCAGAGTCCATCTAGTCCTGCACACTGCTAGTTTCAGTGGGCCACCAGATGCCTTTGGGAGCTCACATGCAGGATGTGAAAGCAATGGCCTTCTGCTTCCAAGCAATCTCAGATGAAGGAGGATCCAGATTGGTAGCCATAGCTCGACTTCTCCTCCATAAATCTGTCCATGTCCCTTTTAAAGCTATCCAGGTGAGTGGCCATCACCACCTCCTGTGGCAGCATGTTCCAAACACCAATCACGCATTGCGAGAAGAAATGTTTCCTTTTTTTAGTCCTAATTCTTCCCCCCAACATTTTCAATGTATGCCCTCTGGTTCTTGTATTGTGAGAAAGAGAGAAAAAAAAATCTATCGACATTTTCTACCCCATTCATAATTTTCTCTTACTTTATGAGGGTAAATGGCAGTGAGATTCATTTACTTTCCAGGGAAATGTAGATCAATGGATGAGCTATGATCATAATAAATAGTGGGAAACTGTTTTTCAACCAGTTAGAAAATAATTGGAAAGAATGCTGACCATATTTGTGAAATGTCTTAATCAGGTTCCATTTGCCCCTTGCAGAACATACATTTTGGATTAGGCTTCATAAAAATCATTCCAGTATCTGGGGGGTGAGTGGGATGAGTGGGCCACACATTTCTCCATCCTTACGTCTTAGAGGATGCAAATAGAATAAGCATGAGAAATGGGTTGACTTGGCAGCATGTGATTGCCAGTGGAGAGAGACTGGATGCCAATTATCCCTTCATTTGTGATTTAGGTACATGGTGCCCTTGGGCAAATCCAACCAGCTAAAGCTGCCAACTGTACATATCTTGTCTTGACTTATAAATGATGTTTGCTTTGGTATTTTGTTTTTGTTTTTGTTTTTTTTAATGGAGAGAAATGATAAGGTTCACGGGCAATCAAATGGGCCAATTAGATCAACGCACAAGGAAAAGGCGCACAAGTAGCAGCTATGGATACTATTCTTAATCAGGATTCTTCCGCCGGATTCCTCGTAAGCATTATCTCTTGATTGCCGTGATCCGTGTGAATCCAGATATCCTTCAAAATTGTCTTCCAGGCTCTGCCTTCTAGTGTTGATACAGGAATTTCTGGATCGTTATTATAGTCATCCTCAACATTTGGATGCTGTTTATATTTAAAAAATGTAGCCGTTCAGTCAAGTGATTCAAGGCGGAAGATGCCACAGGAGGAAAGGTATTTGGAGGGTAAATAAGGAATTCTCCAACCGTGTCTCATTTCCGGGAAGACAGACCAACCGGAGCTGTATAAAAAGGCCATCTGCGGACCAAGATCTTCATTCACTCACCTCCACTCACCTTCACTAACTCTTCCATTGTGAACAAGGTAAGTAAGCGTATTCTATTCATGCTGGGGTGGTGGGAACCATAGGATTTAATGTGATGCTTCGCTGCAATGTTTGTAAAGTCATAAGACAGCAGTCAAATTTAGGTAGATAAGCTCCTTACTGTTCCAGAGGGGTAGCCATGTTAACATGCAAGAGACTAGCTAGATTCAAGTCCAGCAGTATCTTGGAGACCAAAGATTTTTGGTGCATGAACTTCTGAGAGTCAAAACTTCCTTTGTCAGATCCCCTGATCCTTATGGTTCTAAAAGAAGAAGAAGAGTTTGGATATATGTGCTGCCTCTCTCTCCTGTAAGGAGTCTCAAAATGGCTTATAAACTCATTATTGTTGACCCACCTTTGTATATAGCAAATTTTCCAAATGAAGTACAAAGGGGATCGAATCCAATACTGCTTTCTTTAATAACTCAAAACAATGCCTTGTTGGGTCTCTTGGAACATGAGAAGCTGATCTTGAAGGAAACAGTATTCCCCTTCAGTAGCCAAGGTGTATTGCCTCTATATGTGGAGGTTTAACAAGACAGATTTTTTTCAGTATCAGTCCTGCTAATGATCGTTCATTCTGTTATAAATCATCCATTTTTGGTACTTGTTTATGAAGTTTGTTCCATGAGCAGGTCAACTTCTGTCTGGCTAGTACAACTTCATAATGAACATAAGAACATAAGAACAAGCCAGCTGGATCAGACCAGAGTCCATCTAGTCCAGCTCTCTGCTACTCGCAGTGGCCCACCAGGTGCTTTTGGGAGCTCACATGCAGGATGTGAAAGCAATGGCCTTCTGCGGCTGTTGCTCCCGAGCACCTGGTCTGTTAAGGCATTTGCAGTCTCAAAGAGGATCAAGATTGGTAGCCATAAATCGACTTCTGCTCCATAAATCTGTCCAAGCCCCTTTTAAAGCAATCCAGGTTAGTGGCCATCACCACCTCCTGTGGCGGCATATTCCAAACACCAATCACACATTGCATGAAGAAGTGTTTCCTTGGGAGTGTGATTGGTGTTTGGAATATGCTGCCACAGGAGGTGGTGATGGCCACTAACCTGGATAGCTTTAAAAGGGGCTTGGACAGATTTATGGAGGAGAAGTCGATTCATGGCGACCAATCTTGATCCTCCTTGATCTGAGGTTGCAAATGCCTTAGCAGACCAGGTGCTCGGGAGCAACAGCCGCAGAAGGCCATTGCTTTCACCTCCTGCATGTGAGCTCCCAAAGGCACCTGGTGAGCCACTGCGAGTAGCAGAGAGCTGGACTAGATGGACTCTGGTCTGATCCAGCTGGCTTGTTCTTATGTTCTTATGTTCTTAAGATTTAAGACACCTTATGGTACAGAAAAGTGGGGTAGAAAGACCAACTCTTCTTTACTTGAGATTTTCTAGCCACTTCTGAGCTTTCAGTAAAGATGCATTTGCCAAAACAAACAAACAAACAAACAAACAAACAAACAAACAAACAAACAAACAAACAAACAAACAAACAAACAAACGGTACATCAAGGGTTCGTCTTCCATTGTCTTTTCAGGTTCCCCTCAAGCCAAGCCAAAATGAACAACTGTGGAGGATACAAGCTCATCATGATCAACAACAACCGCGGTGGTTGTTGTGACTGTGACTGCGATTGCGACTGCTGTGGAGGCGGCAACTCAGGCTGCCGGGTGATATGCCTTCCCAATTCTTGTTGTGGCGGGTGCTGTCAACCAAGTTGTCAACCCATGATCTACCACTGTGGAAACGAAAGGCGCGGCTGCTGCTAAGCGATCTAAGCGGGTCCCCAGTGTCTGAACACACAGCCGAAACTCCCTCTGCGATCGGCGGAAGATCCGGCTGGTTCTTTGCTGATGAAGCTGTTCTGAAACTCTCTTGCCACTTTCTTTAAACTCCTTACCCTTCATGTTCACACCCAGCACATATTCTGGGAGAAGGTAAAAGCCAACACCCATGAGTTCCTCAACAACAGACGAGTTCCTCTTCTGGGAATAGGAGTTTTTCTTTCATTGCTTTTCCTACTGTACTGTCGTTTCTCTTCTGGGGACAATAAATCTTGAAGCATGAAAATATCCTGTGTCCTAGAGTTCATGTGTTTATCGCTGAATAACAAAGACCTTCATAGCCCAATTTCCATTCAGTTACAATTGTACGCTGTCTATTATGATGGAGGGAGCTGCCAGGTAGATCAGTCTTCCCCAGCCTTTGTAACCTGCGACCCTTTTAGAAGAAGAAGTGTTTGGATTTATATCATACCTTTCTCTCCTGTAAGGAGACTCAAAGGGGCTTACAATCTCCTTTCCCTCCCCCCCTCCCCAACAATCACCCTGTGAGGTGGGTGGGCCTGAGAAAGCCCTGAAGAACTGTGAGTAGCCCAAGCTCACCCAGGGGGCATGTGTTGGCGTACACATGCTAATCTGGTTCACCAGATAAGCCTCCACAGCTCAAGTGGCAAGGCGGGGAATCAAACCCGGTTCTCCAAATTAGAGTGCACCTGCTCTTAACCACTACAACACACTGGCACTCCATGTGTTTGTGTTTGGGACCCTTCTGCGTGAAAAGCAGATGCTCAGCTCCCATTCCTCTGCGGACGATAAACAAGGAACCAATGATAAAAGCCTTTGCCTCTCTCCCTCCTCCCCAATTCATGGATGAACAAATGGACCCTAAGAGTAAAAGCTGAATAAAATTATTTTCTTTCGGTTGGCCAATGAAGGTGTGCCGAGAGGCAAGAATTTAGATGACGGCATACAAAGAGATGTCGCTACCGCCCTCCATCTTGTATTCAAAGCGTAAACTAGGTGCCATCTGGGGCTGTAACCCAACAAACAATGATTAACAATCAGGCAGACATGAATCCAGTCAATGGTTTTCAGCTAAGCAGGCCTGGAATGCTCAACGTATGCCTTCCATCACACACCTGGGACGTTTTCCTATCCTGATCGAGAAGGAAACTGTCAGAACATGTGTAATTGTTTAGATGAGCAAAATCTAAATGACAGCTGGACCCTCCTTCTAGCAGGTGCCGTGTGCAGATTAGGACTGAGTGCACAGCTTGAACCGTGTTCAAAACCTGATAAGGGGGCTTTCCGCACTGACAGAGTTGTACTGGTTTCTATTTAGGTTCACCTCAGTGTATCTGCACTGCAACTGAGCTCAACGTTGTTTTGTCTCAGTTCCCCCTCCCCCCTCAGAACTGCAACATCCCTGTCGCAGTTATGAACTGCACCTTTCTGCTGGAACAAGGTCGATACCGCTTCGAAGCTTCGAAGTGCGGATGCATAGAAACGACCCCTCATTCGTTCAACCAATCAGGAGCCGCTTTTGTGGCATGCGCAGAACGGGAGAGTCGTGGCGGGCATGTAACTGTAAACTGTAAAAACTGTAAAAAAAAAAGAACGCTCCCATTTCCCATGGTAACACAAGCTCCAATCACGATCAAGGAGCAAAACAGGCACCAAGATGATCCCACCCACTTAGCTTGGTTCCAGGGGGCCAAGTAAGTTGCTGTGTGGACAGCCTGGAATCGTCCCCCACTGAAGGGAATCGAGTCGACCTTAGCTCCCTTCTGTAGTGCAGAAAGCCCCAAGGTGAGGGCACCTGATTGGTACCACTTTTGTATATAGTTAGCACAGACAGCAGAGTGGTGTGTACCTGAAAACACCTGTGGTCTGGCGAAGCACTTTGTCAGTAGATAGCAATAAATAGAACTGCACTGGTGACTGTGTGTCTGTCAGTTCTTGTCTACATTGCATCCTGCAAGGTGGTCTACTCCGAGTAAATCCGCTGCTTCAACAGCAACCCAGCAGAAAAAGTCCTCCATTAATAGCTAAGGCCCTTGTGTTTTTTTGTCAGAAGTGGTTCAGCTCAGCCAGTCTCATCTAGAAAACCAATTTTTGGGAGCTTAGGAGGAGTGTGTTGTGATTGTTACCCATTCACAAAAAAGTGTCCTGGGGAGACCACCCAGTCTTGAAAGACGAAAATGGGTGGAATGGAGTCAGCCTCTCTCCAGGTTGTTCTAATGGTAAGGATCACTCTTATCGAGGGTGTCCAACCTCCAGGTGGTGTTGGAGTTCTCCTGGGATTGCAACTGATCTCTAGATTTCATAGAACCGTTCATCTGCAGAAAATGGCCGCTTTGCAAGGTAGATTCTGTGGCATAATACTGCATGGAAGCCCCTCCTCTTTCCAAACCCAGTCATCCTCAGGCTCCGCGCCCAAAATCTGCAGGTATTTCCCAACCCAGAGCTGGCCACCCCACTCTTATCCATGAAACTTGAGGCTCCTGATGTCCTTTTCCATTGGCCAACCTTGATCTCCACCACTGGATGTGTTCCTGCTCTTTAAAGATCTGCCAGTCATCTCTCCCAGGTGTTCCATAGTTGATTGGTCCATAAATTGATCCATAATTCTAATCTGGAGGAACCGGGTTTGATTCCCAGCTCTGCCGCCTGATCTGTGGAGGCTTATCTGGGGAATTCAGATTAGCCTGTGCACTCATACACACACCAGCTGGGTGACTTTGGGCTAGTCACAGCTTCTCGGAGCTCTCTCAGCCCCACCCACCTCACAGGGTGTTTGTTGTGAGGGGGGAAGGGCGAGGAGATTGTCAGCCCCTTTGAGTCTCCTGCAGGAGAGAAAGGGGGGATATAAATCCAAACTCTCTCAGCCCCACCCACCTCACAGGGTGTTTGTTGTGTGGGGGGAAGGGCAAGGAGATGGTCAGCCCCTTTGAGTCTCCTGCAGGAGAGAAAGGGGGGATATAAATCCAAACTCTCTCAGCCCCACCCACCTCACAGGGTGTTTGTTGTGAGGGGGGAAGGGCAAGGAGATGGTCAGCCCCTTTGAGTCTCCTGCAGGAGAGAAAGGGGGGATATAAATCCAAACTCTCTCAGCCCCACCCACCTCACAGGGTGTTTGTTGTGAGGGGGGAAGGGCAAGGAGATGGTCAGCCCCTTTGAGTCTCCTGCAGGAGAGAAAGGGGGGAATATAAATCCAAACTCCTCTTCTTTTTCTTCTTCTGAATTGCTCTCTAAACTCATGAATTCATTGTGCCTGCATGAACTAAGCGAACCGAGCTAAGGTGAATAAGGGTTGTGAGCATCCAGGACTGAATCTAAATGTGGAGAGAATGGAGGACTGGGAGGATGCTGGAAATCAAGGTTCAGAGAACATATTTCTTGACAAGGCCAGGACCAAAGCTTGATGTAGTCAGAAACTGCAGGCAAAAAGACAACAGCTGATGTTCTGTTTACCACACAAATGCAAACCTGCAGTCATATTTATTATATCAGAGCTGGCTATCCCAGAGTCTTCATGTTCCCTATTAATAACAGGAACCACATAGTTCACCCCTTTTTCCTGTACTAGAAGATAGTTTTGATTCTGGAGTACACACTTCATAAATACTAGAAGCATGGACCTTTGTTTTTCTTGATCAACAAACCTGATCTTTCCTGCTAAAACCTCTCTCTCGTTCCAGTTTTTCCCCACCCTCTTTAATCTCATGTAGGTTTTGGGTTCAGACTTCAAATGTCTTGGCCATGAATCCAAACTCCCTGATGCCCCCTGGTTCTTAACCGTCCATTGCAGAAATGACTAGAGAAGGGCAATGGTTCTACAGAACAGAATACTGAGAATTGGCAGAAGACTTCTTCACAACGTTGGGAGAAGGCTTCATCACAACGTTATGGAAGTTCTGGAATACCATGTCATGTTGTCTTACAGCAACTGAGGAGACAGCATGTCTTTTCGGCGAGTGAGAGAAGCAGGGGGCAACTCTGCTGTCCTGTTTCCTCCCAAGCCCTTTTATTGACCGTTTACAAGTGGAAAATCAAACAGGGCATGCAGGTGGGGAAGCACAGCACAATGGAGAGAGCAAAGAGCACGGGGGTTAGAGCAGAGGATTAAGTATTTGCACGTACACATATTGGGGCCAGAGAGTCTGCAATGTCAGCAGTTTTCTTCGAAACCAACTTTGGGAAGGAAAGGTCAGTTGCATGTGAGAGGCTTTTTTCCAAGCAGTCTATTGCCGTACTCAGGTGCCCCCCCCCCGATGTTGGGGGGGGCCTTTTCCAAGCAATGTGCTGCCGTACTCGAGAGCCTCCCGGGCGCTGTGAGACCCCTTTCCAAGCAGAATGGCTGCCGTACTCGGGAGCCTCCCAGGCGCTGTGCCCCCCAACATTGTCACCCACCTATCTTGGGTTGCCGAGCTCCAGGCAGAACTTGCAAGTCTCCCAGAAACATAACTAATCAGTTTCCCTGGATAAAATTGCTGCTTAAGAAGGTGGATTTCATGGCATTATAACCTGCTGAGATTATTCTTCTCTTTCCAAACCCTTAGGCTCCCCTGCCAAATCTCTAGGAATTTTCCAACGCAGAGCTGTCAAACCCTACGCTTTCCTCTTTGGGAAGTCCACAACAAAGTAGTCATGTCCTCTTTCATTTCACCCTGTACCTAAGCATCTTCTAAGGACATGGGAGGTAAGCTTTTTTGTGTGTCTTGCTTGCCGTTGCTATGAGTTAGCAATTAGGTTGAGGAATTTTCAGTAAGCCCAGAGGATGTAGGACTAAGTCCCTAATCACCGTTCATGAGTTTGGCAACTCCACAGACCTACCACATAGTGAGCATTTGCCCAGCAGGGCTTTGTGGTAGTAAAACAGGTCAAAAGTGCCCCTGAAACCATTCTAAAATGTCCCATACAATTATATGCATACAGTACTACTTACAGGCAGCACCTTATTTGTAAGAGATGGCAGGGGGTTGGCAATCCAAAATTGGGGGGAAAAAATAGAAACCAGCCATGGAGCTGGAGATGTGTTTTTGTAACCTACTTATCCTTGGCCACATCAATTTCCATTGGAGACCTACCGTGTTTCCCCGAATATAAGACAGTGTCTTATATTAATTTTTGCTCCCAAACATAAGAACATAAGAACAAGCCAGCTGGATCAGACCAGAGTCCATCTAGTCCAGCTCTCTGCTACTCGCAGTGGCCCACCAGGTGCCTTTGGGAGCTCACATACAGGAGGTGAACGCAATGGCCTTCTGCGGCTGCTGCTCCCAAGCACCTGGACTGTTAAGGCCTTTGCAATCTCAGATCAAAGAGGATCAAGATTGGTAGCCATAAATTGACTTCTCCTCCATAAATCTGTCCAAGCCCCTTTTAAAGCTATCCAGGTTAGTGGCCATCACCCCCTCCTGTGGCAGCATATTCCAAACACCAATCACACGTTGCGTGAAGAAGTGTTTCCTTTTATTAGTCCTAATTCTTCCCCCCAGCATTTTCAATGAATGCCCCCTGGTTCTAGTATTGTGAGAAAGAGAGAAAAATTTCTCTCTGTCAACATTTTCTACCCCATGCATAATTTTATAGACTTCAATCATATCCCCCCTCAGACGTCTCCTCTCCAAACTAAAGAGTCCCAAACGCTGCAGCCTTTCCTCATAAGGAAGGTGCTCCAGTCCCTCAATCATCCCAAAGATCCGCTATGTCTTATTTTCAGGGGATGCCTTATTTTTCCTGTGTTCTGTTTGTCGGGCCTGCTTCCAAACAAAAACTTTGCTACGTCTTACTTTCGGGGGGGGGGGGGATGCCTTACATTTCGCACGTCAGCAAAACCTCGACTATGTCTTATTTTTCGGGGACGTCTTATATTAGGGGAAACAGGGTAGGAAATAATATATGACAGCACCCTGTGGCTTAACAAACCAATATGAAATTGCTTGAACAAATTGAACAAACTTTTAATCTCAACACAACTGTCTATCATTTAAGGAGAAATAATAGTGAATGTATAGTGAATATATATATACAGCACAACTCAATCGTACAAAATCTTCAGTGCTGTTTTAAGAAAAAGCACTCAGAACAGTTGCCACCACTAACAGTGTCCAGTAATGAAAGAATAGCAATAAAGTCCAGACTATTAATCAAGCAGGGCTTCTTTCTCTCATCTGGCCTTCTGCATCTGACGTAGCTGCTGTAGGTCTTCCCTCAATTTGGGCCTGTAAAAAATAAGTCATTCCCTCAATTAAGCTGCAGGCCTTCCTTCTTCTGCTGCAAGCCAGATCAATTGAGGAGGGTGGGGCTCTTGGTAATAAGTAAGCAAGCTTACCAACTGCACATGCTCAGTGAGCTTTTATCCCCTGGGCTCGAAGATCCAACCAAACCAAAAAATACTAAAACGGCTTGGGTTACATAAGCATAAGCATTTATTGTCATTGTGCACGCACAACGAAATTTACAGCAGTATTCCTCGATGCACGCAATTTCAGACTCATACCCCATCCTCACTTTCCCCTTCCTCCACCCATCCTACACAGCCCCAAACACATCAACACGAAGCCGCGGAGTTTACATTTTGACAGCACTTATACGAATCAACCGTTAACAGGGATGCCTACTTTCCTGGGAGAAAGAGCAGAGTGAATTTTAGACAATGTTTCCAACACTCAAGAACCAGCTTTCCTTCGGGGTGTTAGCGCTGAGTGTTCAGAGAACCCTTCAAGGGAATCTTGATGTGTGTACCCAATCTCTTTTTAGCATGAGTAAATATGAAATAGTACAGAAGAGAGAGTTACAGAGTGAGAAATATGCAAGTTTTGGATGCCAAAAGTCATCCTTGAGTCAACTTTTTTTGGGGGACATTCTTTATATAGACTTAAGGTTGAACAGGAAGTAGATGCACCATACCATTTGGCTCCCTATAAGCTGTGCCATTCGGCTACCATATTTGGAATGGGAGGTGTGAATGTGAACTTTTCTTCGCACATGAGCAGATACTCAGCATACTTAGAGGAAAGGTTGTAGCCGAACCTTCTCCCTGTCAGATGGGAGCTGAGTTCTGTTTTGCTTTTCTATAAGGGAGTCTTGGAACTTGAGCAAACAAAGTCCACATGCAGTGGTCTTTTTTGAACAACTTGATATAGTCACTTCTGCCTTATCTCACTGATTCCCTTTGTGACTAGTTCCTTTCTCTTCCCCTCCCCTCCTCCCTCCCACCAGAGTGAGTGGGCCATAACCAGATGTCAGGTTCCCTCCGCCCTCCTCTTCTCCCTCCTCCCAAGGTAGATTGGTCACAGAGGCGTAGCTCCAAGGGGACAAGGGGGTACACAATGCACCAGACACGCACCCTGTGGGGGTGCGGTGAGGGTGTTCCAGGGGTGTGGCGGGGGCATTCCAGGGTGGGGGCATCCCAGGGCGGGGCAGAGGATGCATCAGTGCTACAGGTGCTTCCCCCCTTGATATGCTTCTGGTTGGCCACAATCAAATGTCAGGTCCCTTCCTCTCCTACCAGGGTAGATTGGCCACAGCCAATGTCAGCTCCCCTCCCCTCCCTCCCTCCCACCAGGGTGGGTGGGCCATAACCAAATGGACCAAGCAAAGCCCACCATGAACTGGAGATTGCCCCAAAGGTCTATTTGTTGTTGCACCAATGAGTTTTTAAAAGTTCATGGGAAAATCATGCTCCACACATTCTTCCTATATGTGCATGCAAATGTGTATGTTGAGGTGTCATGCTCTGTGGGAAATAATTGTGAGTTATCTTGTCCAGAGACCCCTAAAAGATGGCCCAGGTCTTCCCTAATGGGCATTTACATCAGTTTGACATCTGTTCCTGGTAAATTAGTAGAATCTATCATTAAAGATAAAATTATTAAACATGTAGAAAAGCAAGACCTGCTGAGGAAGAGTCAGCATGGCTTTTGTAGAGGCAAGTCCTGTCTTACAAACTTACTAGAGTTCTTTGAGGGTGTAAACAGACATGTGGATAAGGGGGAACCAGTGGACATTGTCTACTTGGATTTCCAAAAGGCTTTTGACAAAGTTCCTCACCAGAGACTGTTGAGAAAACTCAGCAATGCAGGAATAAGAGGGGGAGTCTTCCTATGGGTTAAAAACTGGTTGAGGAACAGGAAACAAAGGGTGGGTATAAATGGGAAGTTCTCACAATGGAGAGATGTAGGGAGTGGTGTCCCCCAAGGATCCGTATTGGGACCAGTGCTCTTTAACCTATTCATAAATGACCTGGAAGTAGGGGAGGGTAGTGTGGTGGCCAAGTTTGCAGATGATACCAAATTATGTAGGGTGGTGAGAACCACAAAGGATTGCGAAGAGCTCCAAGCGGACCTTGATAAATTAGGTGAGTGGGCTAAGAAATGGCAAATGCAGTTCAATGTAGCAAAATGTAAAGTGATGCACATAGGGGCAAAAAATCCAAACTTCACATACACACTACAGGGGTCAGTGCTATCAGTCACAGACCAGGAAAGGGATTTGGGCGTCTTAGTTGATAGTTCCATGGGAATGTCAACTCAATGCATGGCAGCTGTGAAAAAGGCAAACTCTATGCTGGGGATAATTAGGAAAGGAGTTGATAATAAAACTGCAAGGATTGTCATGCCCTTATATAAAGCCGTGGTGCGACCACACCTGGAGTACTGTGTTCAGTTCTGGTCGCCACATCTCAAAAAGGACATCGAAGAGATAGAAAAAGTGCAGAGAAGGGCAACGAGGATGATTCAAGGATTGGAGCACCTTCTTTATGAGGAGAGGCTGCAGCATTTGGGACTCTTTAGTTTGGAGAGGAGACGTCTGAGGGGGGATATGATTGAAGTCTATCAAATTATGCATGGGGTAGAAAATGTTGACAGAGAGAAATGTTTCTCTCTTTCTCACAATACTACCACCAGGGGGCATTCATTGAAAATGCTGGGGGGAAGAATTAGGACTAATAAAAGGAAACACTTCTTCACGCAACGTGTGATTGGTGTTTGGAATATGCTGCCACAGGAGGTGGTGATGGCCACTAACCTGGATAGCTTTAAAAGGGGCTTGGACAGATTTATGGAGGAGAAGTCAATCTATGGCTACCAATCTTGATCCTCCTTGATGTCAGATTGCAAATGCCTTAGCAGACCAGGTGCTCGGGAGCAGCAGCAGCAGAAGGCCATTGCTTTCACCTCCTGCATGTGAGCTCCCAAAGGCACCTGGTGGGCCACTGCAAGTAGCAGAATGCTGGACTAGATGGCCTCCGGTCTGATCCAGCAGGCTATTTCTTGTGTTCTTATGTTCTTATGTTCTTACTTTCCAAGGTCCTAGGCAAATCTCTTCCCCAGCCCTTCTACTTGAGATTCTTTTAACTGGATATTCCAGGAAATCACCCTGGGGCCATCATGCATTTCTTGTGTTTAACTTCATGGAATTATCTTTCCCTGCAGAAAGATTCTCAGATTTGTTCTGGGAATAACTTGTTCCGCAGACAAACCATATGCCACCATTCCTTGCCTCCTAACAAAGCTTAGCAGCACATTTTTTTTCAATGACAGCGTGTGTGCTTGGCAAATAGTTTCATGTCAGATATCATCTGTTGCATTGCTATCTTGAATAACATGGAGGCTATAGCACTGTATGTAATTAGATGGCAAGGAAAGATGAATGAAGAATAAACCCTGGAGGAAGCAGAAGAAATATATTACAATACAATAAGCCTTTAATGGCATATTATCAGTAGCAATATGGCCCACCAATTACTACACTGTTTCAGATTCAAGGAAATCAGATCCAAGTATGTGAATCTTACCCCTTTACAT
Source organism: Sphaerodactylus townsendi (assembly GCF_021028975.2). NCBI lineage: Eukaryota > Metazoa > Chordata > Lepidosauria > Squamata > Sphaerodactylidae > Sphaerodactylus > Sphaerodactylus townsendi. Next base: position 3,305,076 of record NC_059425.1, on the reverse strand, counting down.
TTGCCCGATCTCCCTGATTTATTTAGATTACACTACTTGCTGGACAATCCTGATCCTTCTCTCTGTATGATAGTGGCAGACTTTCTCCTGGAAATTACTAAATGCCAGTAGATTTCCTTCCTATGGTGATTTTGTCAGCGCCAATTGTTTTTAAGTGCCGTTCAAGATCTTTAGGCACTGCACCCAGTGTGCCGATCACCACTGGGACCACCTTTACTGGTTTGTGCCAGAGTCTTTGTAGTTCAATCCTTAAATCCTTGTATCGTGTAAGTTTTTCCAGTTATTAGGGGAATGTTTTTCCAGTTATTAGGGGAATTATTATTATTATTATTATTATTATTATTATTATTATTATTATTATTATTATTATTATTATTGTTGTTGTTGTTGTTGTTGCTGTTGCTGTTGCTGTTGCTGTTGCTGTTGCTGCTGCTGCTGCTGTTGTTGTTGTTATTATTAGATTTAATATACTGCTCTATCCCGGGGGGCTCAGGGCAGTGCACAACATAAAAACATCGTATATAAAATCATCATAGTATTGGTAACATAAATACAGTTAAAAACAACAATTATTTCCTAACATAGCGTCCCACGAACCCTTGTTTAAACCCTCCCAAGAAAAAACTAGTGGGTCCCGATGGTATGAGGGATCCATATGGAGCAGAGGGGAGGGAGTGGGGGCACCCTCAGCGGCTGGTCTCTCCAAAGGCCCGGTGGAACAACTCAGTCTTACAGGCCCTGCGGAATTCCCCAAGGTCCTGCAGGGCCCGGACAGCTGGTGGTAGAGTGTTCCATCAGGCCAGTGCCAGAGCCATAAAGGCCCTGGCCCAAGTGGAGGCCAGCCAGGGACCTCCAATAAGTTGCGGTCCCGAAGATACGAGGGTCCCAGGCCACGTAAGGCCTTAAAGGTCAATACCCACACCTTGAAGATGATTCAGAATTCAACTGGGAGCCAATGTACATGAGAGAAAAAAATATAAATATATAAAAAGGTTAAAAAAATAAAAAAACCTATATATTACATTTATTATTTATTATTTATTATTTCGATTTTTATACCGCCCCGTCCCCGAGGGGCTCCGGGCGGTGTACAACAATTAATACAGATAAATTAGGGCAACCATACAAATAAAACAACAACAGCCCATAAAACTCCGACATAAAAACATACTAAATTTCATTAAAACAGCGGTAATTCCATAATAAAGGCACCCGGAGAATCCTTTCCTTTAAAACCCTTCCCTGGGGAGTAATTGGACTCCTCCATAGGAGGATAATCTTGATGGTATCGAACAGGGGCGCCAGACTCAGCGGTATAATTGGATTAAGATTGCTTATTAACAACCAATGTAAGAAACCTCGCAGTCTGTTCTTAGATAGCTCTGGAGTTGGTATTTAATAAATAAACAGTCTTTTGCTGGTCAGTCCATTTATCTGAGCCCTCCGGGGGAGGGCGCTATATAAATATAATCAATATAAATAAATAAATAAATATCTGTGCTGCTCAAATTGGGCACAAATAATGACATTCTTGCCTCTGTAAAAAGGGGGCAGTGATGCAAAGCATGATCCACAGATTCTTCACAACGCATCTCACAAATGCACAATCTTCAAAAGAACGATAAAGGATCTCTTGCAGATTCTATTACTTCTCCATATAGTTTTTTTAAAAAAAATGCTTATTTATGGCACAGCTTTTGATCATTTTGATGCACAACCTGAATTCTAGATAAGTTAGAACTGAATATGGAGAAACAGAATGATTTCCACTCGGCAAAAGCGTCAGACAAGGATGTATTTTATCTCCCTGTCTGTTCAATCTGTATACAGAACATATAAGGAATGTTGGACTAGATTTAGATTCAGTGAAAACCGGGGGGGGGGGGGAGGAATATTAACAACATGAGATAGGTTGATAAATACATTACTGAAAGAAAATAGTGAAGACTTATTTATTTTTTTATTTATGTATAGCCCACCCTATCCCCAAAGGGCTCAGGGCGTCTTACGATGGCATAAAGCCTAAAATCATACATAAAATTCATCAAAAACCTGAAAACTGACAATCAATAAAACAAATCTTAAAACCGTTTAAAACAGTGGTTCCCAAACTTATCTGGCCTACTGCCTCCTTTCCAGAAAAAATATTACTTAGCGCCCCCTGGAAATTGATTTTTTTTTAATTTTAATAGCAATTAAACAGAAAGATATATGTATTAATTACAGTTATTCATCACCCCCAAATGCACCTATGGCCATCACCGCCCCCCTGGATCGCTGCAGCACCCACCAGGGGGCAGTGGTGCCCACTTTGGGAATCACTGATTTAAAACAATCCAACTAAAAAACCCTAAATGGCGAGACATATTATTTCTCCCACGGGAGGCTCAGGGGATATATAATAATTGGAAAACATCTGGCTGGCTTAATGGAAAGGCCTGGCAGAACAGCTCTGTTTTACAGGCCCTGCAGAATTGGGTCAGGCTCTGCAGAGCCCAGATGTTACGTGGCAGCATGTTCCACCAGGTCAGACAGAGATCTCTCGGGCCTGGGACCACCAGTTGATTCCCCTCTGCTGAGCGGAGAGCACGATATTGGGAGGTGCGATCCTGCCAATACGTGGGTCCATGGCTGCTTGTGGTCTTATGGGTTAACACAGTGGTGGGGTCTAAAAATTTTAGTAACAGGTTCCCATGGTGGTGGGATTCAAACTGTGGCGTAGTGCCAATGGGGCTGGGCCGAGGGATGTGGCAAGGACGCAGCCGCTGCGCCGGTCCTTGGGCGGGAAACGAATGCATGCAGGTGCAGGCTGCCACTCACGCCGGTGCCCCTCCTGCTAGACTGCTTCAAGTTCTGCGCGCTACTGCTGAGAGGAGGGGTGTAACTAAGGCAAAAATCATGTGGCAAAATCACCAATTAGTAACCCCCTCTCGGGACACACAAATAATTAGTAACCTACTCTCGGGAACCTGTGAGAACCTGCTGGATCCCACCTCTGCGTTAACACCAGAACTCTGAAGATGATCTGGTACTCAAGGGGCTGCCAGTGTAGATATTCCAGGACCGGTGTTAAATGGTCTCTGCTAGCTGCTCCTGTAAGCAGCCTTGCGGGTACATTTTGGACGAGTTTTAATTTCTGGATCAGGGACAAAGGTAGGCCAGCGTAGTAATCTAGGCTGGAGGTGACTGTTGCATGGATGACTGCGGCCAAGTCGGACTGGGAGATGTAGGGGGCCAGCTGCCTAGCCTGGTGAAGGTGGAAAAATGCAGTCGGGGCTGTTCTTGTGACCTGGTCCAGCAACGAGAGAGTAGAGTTCAAGTGTGCATCAAGATTCTTCACTGATGAGACCAGATGTGGGGCCTCACCATCTAAGGCTGGCAGTTGGAAGTTCCCTGGCCCAGCCAAAGGATCTCCGTCTTCGCTGGATTCAGTTTCAGTCTGCTTGTTTTCAACCAGCTGGCCACAGCTTTGAAACAATGCTGGACAGCATCCGGGGTGGAGTCCAGCTGACCCTCCGTTGTAAGGATGAATTGGGTGTCGTCAGCATACGGATGGCGCTGTAAACCATAGATTCGTACCAACTGGGCCAGGGGTTGCATGAAGTTGTTAAATAGCATTGGGAAAAGGATGGTTCCCTTTGGCACCCCATACCTGATGGAGTGCCGCTTGGATACATCCCCCCCCTCCCAGAATATCACCTGTAGTCCCTGGCCTGAGAAAAAGCACAAGGCTGTCCCTCTAATTCCTGCACAGAGGTGTAGCTTTCATATCTTTGTTTATAACCTGCCCTTTTTCACTGAGACTAAAAATGGATCACAACTAAAAATGACACAATAACAATGGTATAATACAAGCAACCAAGAACTACTGTATAAGACAGTGATGGCGAACCTATGGCACGGGTGCCAGAGGTGACACTCAGAGCCCTCTCTGTGGGCACGCACACACAGAGTTCATCGTGGGGGTGGAAAATCACCCCCCCCACACACACACACATCTAGGCTGGCCTGGGCCACTGAGCATGTCGTGCGCACTCCACGGTGAGCAAGGAGGACTCGGCTGGCGGGCCTGGTGCTTGTGCTCCAGGTGGCTGCTGCCCCGGAGGGGGGGGGCGCAGAGGAGGCAGAGATGCTAGAGCGGCACAGAGCAGTGCACGTGGGACTTGCTGGAGGCTAGAGCAGACTGGCCCCTGCTCGAGTCGTAGGGGCGGAGGAAGAGGGAGTCGACTGTTTTTTTTTTCTAAACTAAAACCTCAGCATTCAAGTTAAATTGCCGGATTGGCACTTTGCGATAAATAAGTGGGGTTTGGGTTGCAATTTGGGCACTCGGTCTCAAAAAGGTTCACCATCACTGGTATAAGAGATGTAAACCAAATGAGGGCACATAATACTGAACTCAGTATAACATGCAGACGTTAAAAGACCGGAGATCAACATCTTGCAGTTTGTTTTACATTACACAGGGTGGCGCTATAGTAGAAAGATAGGAAGTTTTTGGAGGATGCTACTGCTTCTGAGCATGGATAGAGTGAAAATCTGAAATTTTGCAGAACCCCCCCCCCCCTTTATGGTAAAGGGGCTAGGCAACATAGATGAGACAACCTGAACTATGAATCCCACTAAGTTTACCAAGTGAGGGCTCTCCATTTGGGGAGAAACCTTACAACCCTTCCACATATTTATCTAGGGCCCCTTCCGCACATGCAAAATAATGCATTTTCAAACCACTTTCACAACTGTTTGCAAGTGGATTTTGCTATTCTGCACAGCTTCAAAGAGCACTGAAAGCCGTTTGAAAGTGCATTATTCTGCATGTGCGGAATGAGCCCAGAAGATAAGGCAACACTGAATATGAGTGTGATATACTGGCTAGAGCCTCATAGGAGTCAGTGTGGTGTAGTTATGAAGATTGGCCCCAAATCTGGAGAACTCTCATCAGTGGCGTAACTAGGCAAACTGGAGCCCTGGGCAAAACCTGAGTTTGATGCCCCCCAGGCGCATGCCCAATGCAACGCGCCCCCCCTTGTAGCTACACTCAGTGGTGTATCTAGGCAAACTGGAGTTTGGCGCCCCCCCATGGGCAGCCACCCTCCCCCACTGTGACCAAGCAATGATTTTTTACACCAGGTTGTTTCAAAGTCACCATCACATTATAGAACATGCCCCAACTCACAAATCTGAGCACAGCAATAAGCCATGCCACACAGCAGAAATAATTTTTTGAAAACATTTTAAAATGCTTTCTAAAGGAAGTGTTTTATTGACTTGCTATGAAAAACATTATTTATGGTGTTGTATCCAGTACCCCCAATTGGGGGAAACAGCATCACTTTCAATGTTTCAAAGGAGAATCTGGGCTCCCTAGTTTAACAAGTGATGCTGGAATCCACCCCCAAACAGCATCATTTTCAATGGTGTTTAAACTAGGGAGCCAAAAATCCCTTTAAATCCACAAGGAAGGGAGAATCTGGGGTCCCCAGTTGAAACAACATTGGAAGTGATGCTATTTTGGGGTTGATTCTCCCCCAACCTGAAACAGCATCCCTTGCAATGTTTAAACTGGGGACCTCAGATTCTCCCTTTAAATCCATGTCAAAGGTGGGGGGGATTTAAAAGGAAAATCTGGGGAAATTTGGGAGGTGCCTGCTGGCAGGTGCATTATTATTGGGGCAGCACACAAACTTTCTCAAGGGGTATCTTTAGGAGGACTTCTAAGCGTGATACTCACCCAGGGTTGGTATGAGAGTTTAGTTCAGGGGGTCCAAAGTTACTTCGGAGTTCCCTCAAAGGTGTAGCCAAATCATTTTCTGTTAAAAGCTCCTCATTGGAAAAACAATAACAATGGATGATGAGGGCACCCAGCTTTGGGAGTCCATAGCTTTGGGACCTCCTGGACCAAACTTCACAAAACCTGGGTGAGTATCAGTAAAGAAACTTCCCTGATGATACCTCCCAAGGTTTGGGAGGCATAGTTTGATTCAGGGGGTCCAAAGTTATCGCACTTTCCCCTCAAAGAATTGTAGCCTCATCTCCTATTAGCTCAAGCCATTGGAAACAATAATGGGGGATGGGGACACCCCTTTGGGAAGTCCATAACTTTGGACTCCTTCTAAGAACCAACCTCCTGCCAAGAACCTTGGGTGATAGCATCAGGAGGAGTCTCTCCCAAAGACATCCCTAAAATTTTGAATTGCTGCAAGGCTTAAAGGCCTAAAAACCTGCGCCCTCTACAGGCCAAAAATGGAAAAACACTGAAAATACAAAAAATCCCACAAACAAACCTGTGCCCCTCACAGGGCTGCGCCCAGGGCAACTGCCCACTTTGCCCAATGGGAGGAACGCCTCTGACTCTCATCCTCCTTCCTGCCTGCCCGTATGCCTTATCTTCCTTCTATCACCAGATCTTCAGTGCTGTCCATGCAACTGTTTGGAATCTTTAATACTATTTCCCCAGTATCAATTCTCCCACATCAATTCCCTATCAATTCTCCGTGTTCCCCTCACTTTCGGTCATTAGGAGGCAGCTGAAACCTGTTTTATGGAGGACTACATTTCATTAAATTCTCCAAAAAGGCAATTTTAAATTTTGGTTGGAAATATTTTTTGGTGCAGTCCATTTTGTATACATTGTAAGGAAAGAAGGCAGCCCGATGTTGCCTTAGGGTGGCTAGCTCCAGGGTGGGAAATAAAAAAGGCAGCTAATAGATGAGAAATAATTATAAAAGAGAATAATAAAAGAGAAAAGGAAACAACATGAACAAAAGAAACAAGCAAAACATGAACGAAAAACAGTCCAATAATGAAACTGGCCTTTTAAAAATTAATAGTAATTAAATTAACATGAATAACAAATAACAAAAGTACGTCATAGCTGGAATGAGTTTCAGCGTCTCATCGTTACTGTCTTGTCCCCACATTCCCCATTCCTATTTTGCTTTACCTTTCTGCAAATTGCACCTGCAATTCTTTATTAATATGACCTTGTTCTTCACAGAGAACCTGTGAAACAAGTATTTGGGTTAGAGCAAGTGTGTGTTAATGACTATTCTGTCTAAAATTAAGCCCCTCCCCCTATATGGTTTTTAGGCAACCCTGCCCTGGCTCCAAACTCCACTAATGGCCTCATTTATCCTTGCCTGTCCAGTCAAACTGTGCCAAGAGGTGCTAAGATGTCTCCTCTTTCAGATAGAAGAAGAAGAAGAAGAAGAAGAAGAAGAAGAAGAAGAAGAAGAAGAAGAAGAAGAAGAAGAAGAAGAAGAAGAAGAAGAAGAAGAAGAAGAAGAAGAAGAAGAAGAAGAAGAAGAGTAGTTTTGGATTCATATCCCCCCTTTCTTTCCTGCAGGAGACTCAAAGGGGCTGACAATCTCCTTGCCCCTTCCCCCCCCTCACAACAAACACCCTGTGAGGTAGGTGGGGCTGAGA